>NW_015151465.1:147395-149264 GCF_000732505.1 Cyprinodon variegatus | reverse complement strand
TGAGAGGGTGAATACACCCTGGATATTTGTTTTTTATGAATTAAAAACTATAATATTGTGATATTAAAATATCACAATACCATATCCAGATTTTTTTGAAGCTTCAATTTCTTATTTTGACCAATTCAATATTTTTCTTAGAGGCTGCAACAGATGAGATAAAATAAATATATTCTAGGTTCATCTGTGAAGGTTTTAATTTTAAATGAGTCCAGGTATCCATCAAATAAATAGTGCAAACTTTTGTCTGCACATTGCTGTACATAGTTTTCTTTAATGTATTAAGAGATTGAAAGTTGTTTTGTAGTGTTGACGTATTTCTTAGACGAAAAAGAAATTAAATTAAGCAGTTCATGAGAAGAATGGCCAATGTGGCCAATCTCTAAATTAACTTTTTTTTTTCACATTTTGAAAAAATAGGGCAGGTTATCTTCTAGCCTACCAACTAGAATCATTTAGTCTAAAGACTGTTATTTAGGATTTTGGTAATAAAATAAAATTATTGGTTTCAACCATCTTCTATTGACAGAATCAATTATTCCAAATCTGAAATTATAGTCATAAAATGCTTTTAAGAAGATACTTCATGGCACATAAAACACAGCAAGTTATATTCAAGTCAATGTAGCTAAAAGAACTGGTGTTCATCTGAATGTTTGAATGTCCTTTTTTTTCACTCAGATATCACCCATTTAAAGCCCAGCGGCTCAAACGTGAGGCTATTTTCTTTCTCATCTCTCATATTGGAAATTGTTCCTGTTTGGACTGGAAAGGGGACTGACTTGGAAAGGGCTGGTCACAGATAAGAACATTTCAAATGTTTTTTATAATCCATGGTATTTAAACCTCCTTTATGACCCATAACACAAGGGATTAATCCGGATGAATCCTGCAGCTCCAAGATCTTAATTTCTTCTGCAAGATTATCTAGTGGCACTGTGATATTTGCACTTATGTAATATAGTATAAGAATTCGATGAAGTGACTCTACAGCAGAGATTAATATTTGTGTCAACATGAATTCATCTGGGATTATGGCGGGGCAGTAAAAGCTATTTTCCTGTTGTCGAGACAAAACAATACATAGAAAAGCTTTCCAATTTTATAAACTTACAGGAGCACATTTCTGAGGGGCTCACGTTGGCCAACTACCAGATCTAAATTGGATTATCTCTGCTGTAGAGTCACTTCATCAGTCCAGGCAGCATTCTTCAAATGATTCATTAAAATGGCTATTTAATTCTCTTGTGGCACACAATGCATCTACAGCTCTGACACTGACAGGAAGAAGGGGCAGCTGTTATGGGAGGTAAAAATCCTTCATCCACTGAGGGCATATGCATGGATATATGCAGCAGTAGGCAACCTTGTTATAGATAATCTTAAGCATAAAAAAAGACCTTTTTTTTAAGTGGAGTTTTGGAGATTGAAAAATTTGTTTTTAGACAGAGGTTAAAATAAACAAAAAATGTTCTTCTCAAAAGGGTATTTCTTACTCTATCTTTGAAACCTTTGCCCCAATTGATAGATAAGTCATATTGTTTCATTGTTTACAATTTATGTGTTTAAATGTTACATAATTTGTTAACTAATCATGTATTATCTAATTTTAATGTTCAGATTTATTCTGTACTGGAGCAGTTTTGTAAATCGGAGCTACAATAAAATCTCCGTCTCATGCTTGTAGGGTCATGTTGCATGTGGTGCAGTGGTCAGATTTCAAACCTATGTCCATCAAAGGATAACACAGAGGCAAACAAGAACAGACATGCAGACATATACTGGGAGAATTTAGATAGATTGTAGGGAGCAAGAATACTTGAAGAGAATCCATATAATGTATGGCCGAGGAGAATATAAAACCCCAAA
>NW_015151465.1:144642-145801 GCF_000732505.1 Cyprinodon variegatus | reverse complement strand
TGTTTCTGTCTGTCACAAGTTAATATTATACGCAGTGTTTAGTCAGTTCATTGGATCTCTTCTGAATGAAAATTTGCTCTGTTTATTATGAGGTGTTCTCATCATGATGCTAAGTTGGATCCTAATAGCATTATCCAGAGCTTCATTATCCAGACTGGGACCCCTGTTGCTGCTGCAGATCTTTTCCATACAAGAAAAGTTTTTTGATATAATAAACACATATCTGACAATGCTGTGTCATCTAAACTAACCTTTGAAAATCACGTTAAATAAATAACATGAAACTTTTTCTAAAATAAAATGGATCCCAATTTATCTTGGTGTTTGGATATTCCAGACATTATTTATTCATTTATTATCTAATAATGTTTAGATGCGGAATAACGTGATAATGATAGTGCTAGGAATCATGACTTTCAACTTTTAAAATGACTTTCTACAGGAGCACCATGGAGTGATCTGACCAGCTGTCTCACTGTGTGGTGAGGAGGCTGCAGCATCTCAGACTCGAAGAAGGTGGTGAGAACAGCAGAGAGGATCATCAGAGCTTCTCTTCCCTCCATAAAAAAAAAAAAATTCATCCCAGCGCTGCGTGTTCCGTGCCTGTAACATCATAAATGATCCCTCACACCCCCACCATTGACTGTTCTCCCTGCTGCCCTCTGGGAAGAGGCTTTGCAGCATCTGATGCAGGTCCAGCAGATTCCAGAATAGTTTCTTCCCCACTGCCATTAGACTGATAAATGTTATGTAAAATGGGTTATAAAAAAAGAAAATCTGAAATGTTAGAACTGTAACTACACAGTCATATGTTTACATCACTTTTTTTCATCACAATGTTTTTATCACTGCTGCTTACCTGCACTTTAAAAAAATGTAATAGTCTAGAGAGCCTAAATTTCTTTTTGTTTACACTTTTGTGTTCAAAATGACAAAATAAAATCTGTCTAAGTCTAAAACATTAACAGTAACCATGGCAACGGCATTTTTAAACACATTTATTTATATATCCTCTCATCCAAACAAATCTGTTAACAGTTTGTATGTCTTCGAAAGGAATATTTATTTTGTTCCACCAAAGATGAAAGAAGTTAATTTTAAAACTATAAATAATATATATCCATGTGCAGAGTTCTTAAGTTTAAGATTTAAATTTGAT
>NW_015151465.1:34693-143837 GCF_000732505.1 Cyprinodon variegatus | reverse complement strand
TAGCTTATATATTATTATTAATATTTATCCTAAATTTGAATCGTACGTGAACTTAAAGGTATTTTATTAACCGGAAGTGACGTATTCCGGAACTCGGAGTTCAAAGGTTATTGAAGATAGCTACGCTGTAAGCTAGCAGCTAAAAATCAGTTTCTAAATATTTTATGAAACATGTCATCGACAGAAGAAAACACGGACATGGCTTTGCCATGCGTGCTTGTCACTAGCTGTGATGGCGAATTTAAAGAAGAAGAGCTGATAAAACGTAAGTTTTCAGGGAACGGACAGCCCATTTTAGCTAGGAAGCTAATATTAAACAAGGCTAGCAGAGCGGACCAGATGACCCCAGAGAACAGTATGGTAATAATTGAACAGTTCCTTAAAGTTACCATGTTGGTGAGACACGGTTTTCGCCTTTAGAGTGAAGCCTGGAATAAGAACGGAGGTTCAGACCTAAAAATGAGAATTAATAAATTGAAGATCTGAATATCAGGGCACCTGGTTTGTTGCATTAACATTAAAACTGAAAGCTGGTATCCAGTTTGACCTCAGTCAGTGCATTGCTTTGTTTTTCCTTTTCTGTGAAGTCTTCATGTCAGGTAATTTCAATTAATATTTTAATCTTAGTACATTTAATTAACTTCCAATTTCTTTTTGTCAGAGAGATGTTTTTTTTCTTTCTTTCTTCTCACTCCCTTTAGTGATATAGATCTTAAATCAAATTTCTGTAGCTTAGATCATAATTCTATTATTTTGATCCCCATATACAAAACTAACCCTACAAGAAGGCAACCCAAATAAAAACAGTTCATATCTGGTCTGATTATAGCATAGAACCATTAACAGGCTGTTTATCATCAACAGATTGGAAAATATTCTATGAGGAGCAAAACTTGGACACTGCCACAGATGTAATCACAGATGTTATTAAATTCTGTGTTGATATTGTGATACCAACAAAAGAAACCAAGACATTCTCAATAGTTTGTAACGTGATCCCACAGCAATGGGACAGGATTGATTTTGATCATGTTACCTTCAATAAGGTATTCAAACAGGTCACCGCCAATAAGGTCAAGATGGTTTTTCAGTTTTCTTACTGTGAACTTTTGCAGATGTTTCAGCTATCTAAAAAGTTTTGCAGATGAATTGACACATGCTTAGCGGCCAACTTTTTCAGAGATCTGTTGATACTGATACTTTACTATCTTTGTGGAACAGGGGGATTGTTATACCTGTTCCCAAAAAACACTGCTCACAAGAGAACAGACTTTAGACCTATCACTTTGAGATCTGTTGTGATGAAGTGCCTTGAAAAACTGGTGGTTAGTTAACTAGGATCGGATGTGTGTCCACAACTACATCCTTACTATTTTGCTTATACATGTAAGAGTAATTTCCCTCTGGGATTATTAAAGTATGTCTGATTCTGATAAGAGGCACTGATGATGCTTGCAATTTCATAGTGTATCTAGTGGCTAAACATATGAAAAAACCCCAAGGCTTTTGCTATACTGCTCTTTATTGATTTTAGTTTTGCATTTCATACTCTCCAGCCTCAAGTTCTTAATCAAACAAACAAAAAAATGTGAATCCATATATTATCAGATGGTTTCACTCATTCCTTATTAATCATTCACAGCAAGTCATGGTGAACAGGACCTTATCTGATCTTCTCAACAACAGCACTGGCGCTCCCCAGGGGTGTGTCAGTTCACCTGTTCTATTCACTTTATATACCAATTACTGCAGTTGTGATACCCCAAGCATCCATTGTATATTATATTATCATTTGAAAACTGTTTCTGTTTACTCTTATTAATTTGAATGATTTTAAAATGAAAGTATTTGACTGAATTATCTGAGTTTTGTTCAAATGAAATGTAGTTTTACTAGTAATGCTTCCTTATGTTTGATTTTTTTTTTTTTTCTGTTCTTCTCTCAGAAATACTCAACTCACAGCATTTACCTCAGCCAACAAAGCGAGAGGACACGGTTGTTTGGTATCCTTGGACCATCAATAACAAATATTATACGGCTGATGTGCAGTTGTGTGTTGTACCAAGCACATATCAAATGTCTTCAGAGATTGCTCAGTCGATGCAGGCTTTCATTGCTTACTTTGACAGCAAAGTGGTATGTTACCTTTAGAAAAATGTATATTTTCCTACTACAAATTTATTTTGGTTTGCTGTTTATATTATATATGTTTGATGTTTGTAGAAGGATGGACTGGAAAAACTGAATCCCTGGATTCCTGTGGTGGAAGATCTCAGCCCAGAGGTGCAAATTCTTGTGTGCGACAGAGTCTGTGAAAATGGTTAGTTAAAGGAGTCTGTTGGTGTATAAGCAGAATATAAACACCTAAAACAGCATCAGGAAACGCATAAAATTTGATTTATTCTTTAGGTGTCACTAGGCATGAAGCACAACAGTGGTGTTTGTCCCATGCATTTGAGCTTGTGGAGATCAATCCACAGGAGCTACCAGATGAGGACGGTGAGTTCTGCACAGAAAAAAAAAAAACATACATCTGCTTACAGGATCTTAATGGGATTCATTTTTACTAATCATTGTCGCACATTTCAGATGACTTTCCAGAGTCAACAGGAGTAAAGAGAATTGTCCAGGCTCTTAATGCCAATGTGTGGTCCAGTGTGGAGATGAAAGATGGTAAATGATAAACTCAGTTCAGCTTGATAAGAAATATTCTATTGGTGTGATGGTTTGTGAATATGAGGGGGTATGACTGTTTGGCATCTTTTTTCAACAGGGCACAATCAGGGTTTTGGTCTAATGAGCAGCTTGGTTGCTTCCAGACATAACAACCCACGCCACAGCCATGATTCACCGGTTAGATTATGTCTTCCATTAATTTAATATTAACTAAATTTGCAACACCTTGACCTGTATTATATTATACCTTTTATTGGAACAGTCCTGCAGCCTGCCAGCAGAGGGCACACTCACAAGTGAGGAGACCAACCATACAGACAGTGGTTCAAACCGTGACACGCAGGAGGTGTCAGTAGTAGGCAAGTAATATCACTTTAAACATTTGTTGGACCAATTTATTATCCATGTTATGAAATAAACTGAATATGATGTCATTCTTTGCAGATGCAATGACTGATTTAGACATACAGGAACTTGCGAATCTAACTGCTGGGGATGCAGATGCAGAAAATTTTGAGCGCCTATTTACTAAATTAAAGGAGATGAAAGGTAATTAGGGATAGTTAATTGTTACTTTATTGTATTGCTACTTTGTTTGAATGTTGTATATTCTTATACTTTGAAAGCATTTCTGATATACAACCTAATTTGGATTTTTTTATCTCACCATGCAGATAAAGCTTCATCTTTACCACATGAGCAAAGAAAAGTTCATGCTGAAAAGGTTAGTAACTAAACTGTTTCTTTTTTCTCAAACAGGTTAAGCTTCAGGGCCTTGGAAATGTATTCATACGCCGTATTTTCAATTAATTGCAAAGATAATCTTCAGAATATCACCTAAAATGATGATTTTACTTAAACAAAAAAAAAAAAAAATTGAAATGCATGGCTGCTTTACTTTGATACCTCTATATATGCTCAGATATTCAAGAGTTTTTAGATTTGTATCTTTCACTTATAAAGGGGTAAGCAACTCTGAAAGAAGTTCTGGTGAGCACCACAAAGCCTACATGACAAGAAAACCTTTTTAATTGTTTGATTTAATCAAAATATTTTTTGTTTAAATAAAAAAAAAAAAAAAAAAAAATCTTTGTTGTACTGATAAACAACCTATTTAATCCCTATATAAATATTTGCAGTAAACCAAATTTAAAGGGCTGTTTGGATGCAATATATGTTAACATGTCATATTTTAGATGCAATAAATTCATATTTGTTGGATGATCAACTTTAGCTTACACACACACATGTTAGAGGTTAAGATGCTAGAGCTCACAGAAAAGGCTGGGAACATAATGACAGTGTATTTATGATATTATTGCAACTAATTTAAGCATGGGAAAAATACAACTATTTATGTAGAACAGGCTCAGTTGACTAGTGTAAAAATTGATAAGCAATGCATTTTGTCTGCAGCCAAATAATGGTAAATTCTTCCTTGCACCAATTATGTTAATTTATGGTGGAAAACAGAAGAGAAAAAAGAAAAAGCAGTTTATAATCTGTCCATATTAAATGGGACTATATCATGCTAAATATTTTAACTCTTATAATACTATTCCTTTATCAACGGCATGCCCAAAGTGCTATTTTGCAAAATAGACCCAGAAAACAACTTTCATAATGAATACTCTATAGTGCCAAAGGCAGTGTTTTTATAATTGGTTTATAATTCCTATTGTTGAATTTGAAAGGCTTAAAAAACATGATATAGAGACTATAAAAAAACTTGCATTTCAATTTTGGAAAGCTTTTTGAGTCTCATTGTGAAGGGCCCCAAAAGGCATATTAAAGTTGCAAGTTGCATATTAAAAAATCCCCCCAACAAACATTAAAGTTTTCAGCCAAAAATGACATCACAAAGGTTCATGTTTTAACCACAGATAGAAGGGGAATAAACATGGGTCGTTGAAGGTAGAAGTGTAAAATTTCAGTTTAAAAGTGAATTTTGGTCTGAAAACTTGTTTTGGTTTCCAGGTGGCAAAGGCCTTTTGGATGGCTATTGGTGGCGAAGAAGATGAAATAGATGGGTTATCTTCTGGTGAAGACAGCTAAAATTGGTTACCTGCGGATCAGCCATTGTCCCTCCACTTTTTTTCTGGGGTCAGCACAGGTGCCTGTTGACGTTCTCATCATACTTGGAAGGTGGATTCGCTCACAGGTGGCACTGTAAGAATAGATCTGAGATTCTTAGAATGAAACAATGTATACTGAAATACTATTGAGAGGGTAAGCTATGTGTGGCCCCAGTCCTTCCTCTTCTTCCCCAGCGTCCTTTAATATGCTTAAGCCCTGTGTGATCTTCAATAGAAGGTTGGAACTGGGTGGGAAAACATGGGACATTTGATTCATATTTGTTTTTAGGTACTTTCAACATATGTTTTTGTTACATATGTGCCTTATCCATGAAAGACTTAATGATCATTCGGATAAATCAGCAAAACCATTTCTTTTTTTAGTTTCATAGTGACTTTCATGTATTTATTGTGAACACTATCTCACAACTGCCGTTTTTACTACTCAATTTGGTTCAAACAGATGCTATATGTAGAAATGGAAAAACAATGTACATCAGCAAATAAAATGAGTAGTTGAAACAAAGGTTTGTTCATTCAGTCTATACAGTGCCTTGCAAAGGAAATCACATCACATAAGCATTTCCCAATTGAGAAACCACAAACTAATGAACTTACTGGGATTTTGTGCGTTAGATCAACATAAAGTTCAAAGGTGTGCAGTTTGATAGAATGAAATGCATTGCTTTTAAAAAGAATGCATGCATTTGCAACTAGTACACCATTTCTGAATATAGAATTCAATTGTCTTGTTAATTCACCTGAGCGATAAATGGTGTATATTTTAATCTCAGCTCTACTATGAAGTTATCAAATATATAACTTTTATTTTAAACAGAATGGAGAGTAAAAAGCAAAGTGGAAAGGTCAAAGATATGTCAAGATAAACCTTAAAGAAAAGAAAAGCAACAAATGTTATTATTAGCTCTGGGCACAGAGGACTGTTCAATCCATCTGAAAATAGGAAGAGTATGACACAGATGTAGTTCTTTAAAAAAATGTCCATCCATGTAAACGACAGACAGACTGGTTAAGGAGATTCTCAATTAGAACTCATCCAGTGTTCCTCTGGAGGAGCTGCAGTGGGTATAGTAGAATCTGAAGCACGACTGTCAGTCATGCAGTCCAAAAATCTGATCTTTAAGAAGGAAGCAAATCAATGTATCCTTAGGAAACATGTGAACAAATGAACTTGATTGCATTGTTTTACAGCTATATTAAGTTGGGATACATTTAAGAGGTTAGATGAGTCCATAACGCTTTAAGTATTTATTCTAAATGCTTAATGTGTGGTGGGAATACTTACAAAGCTCAGTCTTGGTCAACCATAACCCTAATGTTTAACTGTGGTAGTGACATTATGCTGTACAGGTGCCATAAATCCAGTCAGACGTGGGAGCTGGCTGAGATGAGAGAAAGATGGATAGAGCTACAACCTTGGAGAAAAACTGTTTAAGGCTTCAAAAGATGTGAAAATTGCTGTACACAGACACTCTTCATCCAGACTGACTGAGGTTCAGCTAGCAGGGGCATGCTTTAGAACAGCGACAGTCAGAGTCTGAGTGATGTTTTATTTTGAAAAATATAAAAAATTGCGATATTCTCTCCCAATTACATCAGTCGGTGCATCTGTGCCTCTTGACAAAGGTTAATTAAGTTCAAGACTCATCCTATCTATAACATCCTATCTTTGTGAAGCGGGATTTTCTGCGGTTACAGTGACCAAAACAAATCTACGGAGCAGACTGGACATCAGGACTCATTGTCTCCAATTACGCCTAGATGGAACAGCTTGTTGTTTTATTTTGTATTTGATTTTATGCCAGTCGTATCATTTTACTTGATCGTAATCCCCCCCCCGCCCCCCGTTCCGTTAAAATATTGTCTGACATATAGTGGTCCGTGGTGCAAAAAAGGTTGGGGACCGCTGCTTTAGAAGACCTACAATTAACAGTTTAGTTTGCCAAATTCAAAACTACAGTAAATGCAGTTTCCACATAAGATTGGCTTTATACCTCCAGCACACTCTTAACTTTGGCAGGCATTTATTGGGAGAGTTTAAATACATATTTAAAGATTTAGGAAACATTGAGAAGACTCCTCTGTAGCATTTTAATAAAAGTTCACATTTATAACAGATCAGTTGACAAAAGGGAAATAGCCACATGTATGTAAGACATCACCCAGAAAAGCAATGAAAAAAATAAAGAAACAGATACCTACCAACAACATATCGCACCAAAGTGCACATAGCCAACTACCATGCCAGTGTTAGGAATCACATGGAAACACAGCTTACCAGAAGTGCAGGATGTACACTGTTGAGTCAGAGACGGTGGCAATGACAGTAACAATACACATGCCTTATATTATGACACTGTACATATAGTATGTTATTTTTTTGGCAAGCATTTACTACAATGTTAATATGATAAGCACTGTAACCTGGAAGTGTGTTGTTTAGTGATTTACAACAGTTTGTTCTCATTTTCACCCCACAGTTGTTTTCTAAATTCCTCTGAGGAAAACTGCCATATTACCTCTATTAAGAGAGAAATAGTGTTTGACACAGAAGCCTGGTCCAGATGTTGTTAGTAAAGTCTTATGAGTCAGCCCTACAGCAGAGGTCAGTCAGGATCACTACTTCAAGAATTTTTCCTACATTAAATTATAACATTTATGTACAGTCATATTTAGGAAATCATAAAAATATATTCCCATGTCAGATAATATGCAAAAATAACTTCTGTCTCTTTCACAGAAAAAAATAGTTCATACATTTTTCTTTTTTACAGAAACAATAGTGCCTTGTTTTTCTTTGTGTAGACAAACTACCAATCATATCATAAATTAGAAAATATATATAAATAAATGAATATAGGGAAAGTAGTGTCTTAAAATGACATTACAACGACAAATGAATACCTGTCATATTATTTCCTGTATCAGGTCAAACATTCCCCTCCATTTAGAAGCTAAAACACTAATGGTAACTACGAATCTTGGTTAAATCACTTAATTAGTCAAAAAAAAAAAAAAAAAGCAAGCTAAATTTAAAATGATCTAAGCTTTCAGAATAAGTATTTGAAGTGTCTGTATGGAGGAAAAAAAACTGCATTACTAAGTAATGAAATATTTGAATGATTAGTTAAACCTGTTTCATCTTCTCAAAAACAAAATAAAGCCAAACCACAAACTCTCTAATATAGTGTAACAATCAGCTGCTTATAACTCATGATTTAAAATAAAAGCGTTTTGAACAGATTGAATCTTTTTCAAAATGTGACACCAAGCAGATACATGTGCATTCAGAATTACATCATCATTAAAACCTTAATTTAGGTCATTCACTTCATAAAATGAAACTTCAATGTACACAGGCATGTGCAAAGCATTTAGTACTGTTCATTTAGATGAAGTAATCCTGTTAAATGTTTGATTCAATATTCTAAATTTCCATGAATTTAATCTTGGGTTAATAATACTAATCAAAAATAACAGAATTAAAAAAAATAGATCACTCTGGTTTTAATGTGTCTAGAGCAGGGGTCACAAACATCCCTGCGGGTAACAACCTGCCCTCAAGGATCACACAAGTGCCCTCGGCACCTTCTAAAAACAGAACAACTTACCAGTGGGCTAAGTTTGATTTATTTTTTTTTTTTATTAATATTATTTGTTGCTCTTTTTTAATCTCTGTAGAACATTTAACCACAGTAATCAAACTAGAAATTAAAGGTAACAAAAATATGTTTATGTATATAGCTTAGGTGAACACTGGTGCCTCCCATTCATCGGTCAGTATTGATAGCCCTTCTTATGAAGTAGCCCTCAGCCTTAAAAACGTTGGTGACCCCTGGTCTAGAGGTTTTGAACTGAACTACAGTAATAAACGCTTGACATTCCATTGAGGTGCCCTTGTAGTGAAATGAACAATGCTTCTTTCTTCATCACTGACAACACTTTGACATTTTTGCAAAAGGTTTGCACTCAGTTGCATGTTGACACTAGTTTTCCTAAGAGACACTGGAGCAGTGGATACTGGGAGAGCCCATCTGCATAAGGACCTTGTCCAGCCATTGCAAAGGGCCATTTAGGTGCAGCTCAATCCAGCAGGGGGTGCTAGTGACCGTCTGACGTCTGCAGATTAGACACACAAGACAATTATTAGTGTGGGCTCAGTTAAAGTACTGCATCATAGCGCTAAATGTGTAGAGTAAAAGTGAAACAGGTAATTGTTTGAAATTTTTAGCATGTAATGCATACTTTCCTATGTAGATTTAACTGAATTAACCCACAAGCAAAGCTAAAAGTCACACAAGCCTCTAAGCCATTTAATCGTTTACAGGAGATGTTTTCCTCTAAGGTGTTTGGTGGGACAGAAACGCAATACCCACATATCCACAGTCTTGTGGAAATCCCCTCTGCAAAGAAATCGACCCTCCTGTTTCATGTCCGCCACACCACCACAAGCATGCATTACTTCCCCTCTGTCACAGCTGCACTCCCCCGCTATCTGACTGAACGTAAGCAGCAGTTTGAAAAGGTTTTACTTATGTCCTCCTCATTAAATAAATCCTTTACTATTATTAAAACAACATCAATCTCTCTCCCTAAAAAAATCACAAGACTTCAACCATTGGAGACAGGATATTTACTAAACAACTGATTTAGATTTACAAACTTCTGAGGATTAGTAGTATCATCACAATATAATGTTATGTGCTCTGAAAAACAAATTAGAGGAATAAGAGGAAGCAGACCTAATCCCTGCAACAGACCTCAAGACCATTAGATTTTAATGGCATCCGAAGTGTTTTAATATTTTTGACCATCTGTATCATAACCAAACATTTAATTGTTTGTCCTTGTTTTAAAAACAAATGAAACCAAGTAATGGTTACTAAGAAATAGAAACTACAAGCTAAACCCACTTTTCTGACTGATTTGATGCCAATTCAAAATATTTACCTGTACTCGGCTCCCCATCCCTTCACAAAACTCATGCGAATGGTGCACATCCTGGTTAGCTGGTAAACCGCCTCGAAGCCCTGGTTGACAGACTGAGCAAGGAGGGCAGCAAACTCTTGGTTGTTGAAAATCTTCAGGTTGCATCCTGTCAAAATGTGTTTAGACTTAGTGTTGCCCAGACTAAAGACACGTAGTTTGGGTAGATCATTTATAAGCCCGGTAATACTCCAACTTCAGAGCCTACCACATTCATAGGGAGTCAGAATAACTCAGAGGAACATTTATCGGCTCCCTGAATGTACCTATGAGTGACTCTGTGGGGGTTGAATTAACATGAACAAATATATCCCTTAATAATGTGAATCCTGCGTTCACACTTGTTCGCCTTAAATCACATGGTTCTAATAGAAGCTCTACCGGTGTTTAGCACACCCCAAATGTTTGCTTTTTTGTAACAACAAAGAAGGGAATGAAAGATCTTTTGGAGACTTAATGCCATTTTTCCACATTTGTCTGACAGTAACCTTTGGAGATACAGTAGAGGTGATAGATGTCTGTAATTTACATGATGGACATACTTCAATCATGAGAGACACAATGAAAAAATATATATAATCCAGAAAATGACATTGTAGAATTTCTTCTGGCTTCCACCCTTTACTAGCCTGACATAGTCCTACTCAATTCTAGTCAGAATATGAGTCTGATACTGCTCCATAGAGCTGTGATTATGGGGCGTGTTTCGAACGAACCAGGAAAAAAAATGCCTCTGCACTCAATTGGATAGACCTACAACCAATAAGAGCAACGGAATGCGTGACGTATTTTAAGCGACGCATAGTTGTTGTCAACAAAAATCCAAGCGTGCAGTTGCACGCCTAGAATAAGAAGATGGCTGACAATACTTCTCATCCAGGCTTAATTGTCACAATAACCATTTTTTCTAGGGCCTATATGATGCATTATCTACTTTTTTGAGCTTTTATATATTTAAATATTCCTTCATCAGAACAAAGCACAAAGGGATAATATGCTTGATTCATGCATCTGAGTAATCCCCACGAGTTCTGTTGTCTGGGCAGCAGCCCCTCCCTGCCCTGTGAAAATGAGCGGTTGGAGAAAAACTATGTAACGTACTGCTGTGATTTATTCTGTGCAACTAGCCTGATCCCAATAAGGCTAAAGGCTGATTTATACTTCAAAACTAGGTCGTCTGCGTAGGTTTCACGGTGAACGCAGAGACGTCTCCGCCCCCTCCGCAGACACTCTGCAGCACCTCTCCCAAATAGTAGGTGACCGCAGACAGTGCCACAAACAGGAGGCCTCTGATTGATCAGATCTACATCCGCTCTACACTATGCATATCTCCTGTTTGGTACCTTACTGGCTTGTTTTGTTTGCTTGTTTTGACTGTGCATTGTGGAAAATGTCTCGTGAAGTTGGACCAGCTAGAAGAGCGAGGGGCGCGAGAACGCTGGGACCCTTTTTCCACCTGGATCCTCGCACTTTTTTCGCCCTAATGTCCATCAGTTGTTGGACAAACTTGACCCCTTTTCCTCACCGCCTCGGCCGTATCTAGACCCACAGCTAGTTCGTGATTTTCCCCTTTTGCATTGTGGCGTGCTATAAACTCTTCAATATTGAGCATAAATCAAAAATGTCTGCGTCACATCTGCGACCCGCTCACTGCGACACTCTGCTGCGGGAGTTTAACCAGCCCTTAAGAGTCAGGCTTAAGGGCGGATTATACTTCTGCAACCGCACAAATCAAGTGTCGCTTGCGTCTGGTCACAAACCAGTTTTGCTGATATGCTTCTGCAACATCGGTCTGGAATTTCTAGGGACGCACAGCAGTTTCCCGCCAAAGCGCTAGGGGGAGCCTATTTGGGAACTTACGAGAACTTTGGCGGATGATCACAACAACTTCTTCGGCGGCGCTGGCGGGAGTGTTTATTTTCCAAAACAACATGTCTGAGGCATCGTACAAGTGGTTGTACTTCCAAACTTCCTCGATCAACCTTTTTGTCGTGGTTATCCATTGTTGTTATTACTCCTCGGTTTTGTAAAAAATGCGTGCCCCGGCACCGAATCGAAAAGGACGACCACAGAGACAGCCGGAAAGGCATACCAAGGACCAATCACAGCCGCTTTTTGTCAGCGCACTTCCACTTGAGGTCTGCGCAGGTTTGCAACCGTCCGACGTGTAGCCAGGATTTTTTAAGATGCGCGATGACTCTTGCAGAACCTCTGCGCGGGGGGGCATTGTCGCACACAAAGACAGATTTGACGGTTGCAGAGGCTATGCCTCAGGAGCATAAATTGGCCTTTGCTCAACCCTGGTCCCTTATTTGTTCAGTCAGCATCACATAAATCAGAAATCAATGAATTTTGTCAGTGATTCTTTTACCTTATCTACTTGTGATGGTCTACACGGTAAAGTACAAGGGCTGCAACTAACAATTTTTTTGAACCTCGGTTAATCAGTCGATTGTTTTTTTGACAAGTGGTCTAGTTGTCATTTTTTTAATTAACGATTCCCTAATTTTTTTCTGGTGCAATGGACTATTCAAAATATAACGCCCCTCAGGAGCACATAAATGTGATTTTGAATGTTTTAACAAAAAATTAAAATCATATCCGCTGTTTAATAAAGTGTTTTTAATGCCTTTATCGAACTTTCATAAAATACTTTATCCCAAGTCTACTGCTTTTACAGTCAAAGATTTACTAAACTAAACCACAGAGAGAAATTATATCAGGACAAAAAAAGTAATATTCATCTATAAACCTTAAGATCTGCA
Organism: Cyprinodon variegatus; assembly: GCF_000732505.1. Taxonomy (NCBI): domain Eukaryota; kingdom Metazoa; phylum Chordata; class Actinopteri; order Cyprinodontiformes; family Cyprinodontidae; genus Cyprinodon; species Cyprinodon variegatus. The sequence goes on along the minus strand of NW_015151465.1, from coordinate 131,314 downwards.
CATTACATAGTGATATCCACTGTTCATTTATAGGTAAAACAACTTATACTTATTTAAATATGATGTTTGCTGTTTAGGAGGTAATGAGTATCTTAGGCTGTTTACAGTAGGCATTTAGTAGATCTGCTGTTTGCTGAATCAATCTACTATAAACTTAAGGGTCTCTTGAAGAAATCTCTGTAAACCTCTGGTTTTGCAAAGCAAAAAGCAAAAGCATGTACATGCGTTTAAAATACAATTTCTTGTATGATTATTGATTTTGCCCATTTGGCAGAATCCTGACTTCATAGAAAACACTTTAAGGTATTTACACAACTGAAGGAATGGATATTTGTCTAAGATGATGCTACTTCAGTAAAAGCATACATATCCTTTAGATATCTTTAATCTATATGAAATGTTCTGGGCATTGGATTATATCTCAGATTACTTTTTAATGTCATGTGCATCACTTTCACACTGACCTGGAGGTATTTTGCACACTGTGGCCGGATGCCACCCATATCGCTGGTTGCAGTTTGGGCTTTGAACAAAGATGGCACTATCACTAAGACATTCTGCAAACACTTCTCCTCCAATGTAATACAACCTTACACCACGTCCTGGAAAAGGAGCAGAAAAGATTGTAGCCAAGCAAACAACTTACAGGTTCCTTCAAGAATAAAGATGAAAAGCAAAGACTGGCTAAAAGAAAACAAAAAAAGGTTGTACCGATGTGTCGGCGCGTGAGCTCTACGGCTGAGTTCCGGTTAACGTTGGACAGCAAACCCAGACAAAAGCGCTCAGAATTAGAGGGGTCTGTGAATCCGTCCACAGTGAGGGAGGGCTGGGATGCATGGAAGGTCTCTCCAACGCGCTGGTTCAGCTCATAGTAAGAGATGGAACACCAGAACGCGGATTCGCAGTATGTCACCGGCTGCACGTCTGGATTGGTGGAAAAATTTGAAGATATTAGCAGATACAGGCTTAAGTTACTAAACAAGCAAAAAATTGTCTTGAACTATGAGTCAGTAACAGCTTCACTTAGAAATAAATCATTCTGCTCACCATAGCGGTGAGTTGCAATGTCCACAACCAAAAAAAGAAACAAAAATTATAAAGAGCAAAAGAAAACCTATGTATTCCAATGAGTACGTTCACAGAAACACATTGTGTGGTCATGTGGTATCTGTAAAGCAAAAGTTTGCAGTTTTAACTGAAGTTTTGTAAAACTATTTACAGTACTTGGTGTCTTAACATTGCATCACATTACAAAGACACTTTAATTTATTCAAAGGGCCTTTTAAGAGATAGATAAACGCAGAGTTGTACATGTAGTTGTGAAGTGGAAGTCTGTACCTTCAATATTAATTATTGTCATCTTTTTTTTCTACTGTACTTTTGTTTCTTTGTGTGTATAGTGTATATATAATAAATACAAAAACATTTCAACATGTGAGTGGCTGCAAATGTTCTGAAAAATACATACCGTACATCAAATCTTAATATTCTATGATTTGTAACCGCACTAAAATATTGGAATACACTGAATAATAGCCATATTTATAAGATTTGCACACTAACATGAGTTATGATTGATTTATTATGATCCTACCACATATAATTACTCTGAGTTGGGGTGGTGCCACCATGTTTTGCCAGCGCCAATAGGTGATGGTGGTCTATTTATATATTTCTCTATGTACTAAAAAGTCAGTCTTTATTAAAGGAGCCATTTTGATGAAAGAAATTAAAGAAATAGCTAACAAAGCAATGGGTTAGACAAAAATACTAAAAGTTCAGAATGTTAAAATGAATATCAAAACTAAAAAGGAATTAGAAAACCAAAATATTTAATTAGTAACTTACTCAAGGCCATAACACAAAAATAAATATCTGTAATTTGACTCCGTTTATCATTTCTTGTCACATTGCCCCACACTAGATGATGAGAAGAGAAAAACTGAGCCGTTTGATTTTATCTTACTAGGATTATTGTTGGTGGGTGAGACGGGGCTGGGCGGAAGGCTTGGTGAACCTAAAACAGAGAGCAGGGTTGGATCATGATTATGATGAGGGGATATTCAGAAAATTAGGGCCTAGGTAGTGAATATAGTGATGAGTCTCACTTGTGTCCATGCTGTGGTTGACTTGGTGTTCATTTGCCTCACCATCTTCACTCAGATACCCTGGAGGGGGCGTTTCTGTAATAAACGGCACATTTAACAACCAAAACCTGACAAACGTCACATTTTCAAGCCTAGAATGTTTTTTAAAGCTTTTGGAGAAACAACAAAGCAGTTTTTAAAACTGTTATTTTTTGACAGACATTTCAATGTTTCATGTCAAGAGATGCTCGAATATGTTTTCCAACATATCTCGTTTTATTACCAAGCTAATATATGCACAAAAAAATATTGTTCAATGGGAGAAACCTGACAGTTTAAATTTAGAGAAACACAATATCTCTCACCAGGTATGTAGTTGCTCTGAGGCTCAATGCCGGATGGAAAATTGGTATTTTCAGGTATTGATGGACTGTAGTCGTCCAGTGGTGGAAACTCAGCGGGAATATCTGAGTGCCGCGGCACCAACACAGGCGGCAAAACTAGAAAAGTACAAGAGATCAGTTCCATTTATGGTTTGCTACATGAATTCAGCTAACTGTAGAGCACAGTAATCCAAAAACTCACCTGGTGTCTCTACCCTCTGGTAGTGATAGGGGTTGACGCACACTTCATCCTTTTTAGTGTGGAAGGCAAATTCACAGTGGTCTACAGCCCTCAGCTCATGATGAGACTGCAGGTCTGGCCAGCGCCACAGGCGACAGTAGATCACATGAGGAAGACCTTTTCTGTGGGACACCTGCAGACGTCCATCTAACGACCTGAAACATACGACCAGAATGTCATACGGTGTTCTGGAAGTTCTGATATTAAATGTCTGTTGGTGAATGCAGACCATGTTGGCAAATAACCAAGCCCCTTGTGGCAAAGATTTTAACATTAATGCATTGTACCAGTAAAAAAAAAAAAAAAAAAAAAAAAAAATCTGATCATTATTTTACAGCATCCTAATTTTATTCATGTATTATTTAATCTTGAGAAGAAAACAAAACTAATCCTTTTAAACTCATTTAAGAGTTTTATAACCAAATTTGTGGAAAACAGATAAGGAATTTCACTTAATTTATATAGTATTTAACCAGGATAAAAATCATTTAAAGATAGAAGTTGCATCTTAAAAAGAGAAATTAAATGCATACAACAGATATTTGATGACAAAAACAGCTGAACTAAAACTTTACATTATTCCTTTTTAAACACTGTGGTAGAACAGGGCTCTGTAACCTATACAAAAAAGAGTCACCCTACAATGGTGGTTTCCCTGATAAGCTATAGGATGCATACCTGTCTCTTTTGTGTTCTGTGACCTGCTGTGTTCTGCTTTGTCACAATGCACAAATATGCCAGACGTCCCTCCTGTTTAGTGGAAAACAAGGAATACAGATGTCCTGCTGCAACTTTTTCATTTCTGATACAATACCATGATTGCTGCTTTGAATCTGACCAATAGCAATATTGACCTGATTGGATATCAACACAGATCACACATACTTTTATTAATAATTAAAGAGAGAGGAATAGTAGAAAAGGCTTGATCAAATGATATTACTCAGAGTACAAAAATCAACAGCGATATGTATAAAAACAACTAACCTACTTGTATTAACTCATAAGTTACATGAACTTTAAAAAGAAGCAGACTGTTTCTATCAGCATGCTTAGATCACAGATTTTAGATGCAGGCAGATATATTCCAATATCTGTTTTTTTCTTTTTCTTTTGTGTGATATCGGACCATATGCGATATAAATAGCAGATGTGCGATTACATCTCTCCAGTGGATTAAAAAGCAAAACTTTCCTATTTTGGACATTTAAAAAAATTAATTGAACAAAAATGTCTAATGTTCAACAATATCCTGCAATCCATGTAAATGTAGATTAGAGCTGAAACAACTAATAGGATTAATTGTGATTAATTGATTATTGAAATAATCGTCAACTAATTTAGTAAGAGAATTATTGTTAACTGGAGTATAGAGACTGTAAAACATGCCTTTAGCAGACAAAGTGAGCCAAAAAGAGCAGTAATTATATCGAAATTGTAAAATAAAATATAAACATTTTAGATAGAGCTGTCATAAACTATCTATAACTCCTCATATGTAAAAGCTTGAGTTTCACCTGGTTTAATTTCATAAAAGATCTTCTTCAAGGAATCTTTGGATATCAGATTATTAATCGACTCAATTAAAAAATAATTGACAGATTAATCAATTCGCAAAGTAATCGTTAGTTGCAGCCCTAATGTTTATAATAACTTTTATCACCAACCTTAGCACTGTTGCCAACTAAGTCAGAAATAGTAAGTAGGAGGTACTGAAGCTATCAGTACTATGCTCTTTTAGTAGGGTTCACTGAAGACACAACAAAATGTATAACAATCTATTTTCCTGGACAGATCAGTTTCCCTTACGGGGAATCCAAAGCTCAAACCTTAATAACAACCTTCCCCAAATGTAAACATTTCAGTCCAAACATCCTCTGTAAGCTGGAGCTCTGCAATGCCAGATTATTACAGCTGTGTATTATGACATAGGTTATCTCTGGATATAACCCTATAAAGCAGATGATGAACGGCAGCTAAACACAATACACGTTTAAATAGTAATAATAATTTAACTTTATTGATCTCACATTGGAGAAATTGACCTCTGCATTTAACCCATCCCCTTGGATGAAGGTATAGGGGTGTAAATAATATTCGTTTTGTATCGATGAATCCATCCTACAGCCGACGATCGGATGCATCGACATGTCTGCAAGTTTATCGATTCATGTTTTGTTTGTTTTTTCTCCGGCCCTTTTTTTATCCAATATCTCCTGGACGTAATTCTGACTCCCGTGCTGCGGTGGAGCTAAACCTATTTTGCCCTCCTACCTTGCTTCCTTTAGCCACTACCCTCTTTCCGCTTGCAGTATTTTTTGATGCAAGGCCTTTCAGAACAAAGAGGCATTATTATTTTGTAGTAAATGAGGTTTTCATAGGCCTAGGTGGAGTACAACTTTGCTACTTCTAATATTTGCTGTTGTTTCTCAAATAAAATGCAAAACAATATTACAGCTTTCATTGATTTATTTCAAATTTGAAACATTGTCTAGGCTTTAAGGTAAAAAAAATAAATAAAAAGAATCGAATCGAATCTGGGTGTATTCTTGAGTAAATAATTGAGTCGTTGGTTCAGGAAATTTATACTGAAACGAATCGCCATGATGGGGGTGATTTACACCCCTAATGAGGTACTGTATGGAGAAACAATCCTGCCATAATTAAAAATAATTACAGAAGGTGGGCAGAAAGGTGACCCTCTAGGACACACCCCTCCTCATTTGCATAATGAGGTAGAAATGCATACAGAAATATAAATATGACAGGCAGAAATAAATAGCATGGAAGAAATAAATAGGGTAAAAAAAAAGTACAAAGAAAGAATGATACAGACAAAAATCATATGCACATAAATAAATACTTAAATAAATACGTAATACATAAATAAAGTTGAAGATTATAACGGACAATAAGTAAATACGGTAATTATTACAAAGGTGAAAAAAGGAAGAAGCTAATTAAAAGAGATATATACATTTATGTCTCACTGTATAATTTCATTTCTACCTACATTTATTTATTTATTTATTTATTTATTTATTTATTTATTTATTGTATTTTTGAGAGGCAGTTAATGTATGCTCATTTATTTTTGAAGCATTTATTTATTTCTGTATTTATTTTTAATTATGGCAGGATTGCTCCTCCATAGACCTGATCCTGCAGTGCAGATCAAGGTGCACAGTTTTATTTTGTTAAAAATACTTTACATTACAGTATTTAATTATTTATCTTTTAACTCTACTATGTTATTCTTATAAATTTTTTTAAGGTCCACATTTGTGTGACAATTTTTTCTATAATCTTTTTGATTCTGTAAACACCAGAATTTTCCCATTGTAGGAAAATAATGGGATTTTCTTCTCTATTCTATTCTATTTTAACTGGAAATGAATAGACTTTCATAAATGTGAAATAAAGATATTATAACCCCATTATAGCACATTGTAAGATTATTTTAACCCTAAAAAATTGCAATAATAATTAGTATTATTTAAATTTCTGGTGTTTATTTTTTCATGTTTTGTTAATTATCCCTAAACATATTTTACACCCTTTAATAAATAGAATGGCTAAATGTTTTAGCTATCAGGTGCTTTGGAAACACTGTGAGCTAATGCTAGCTCATGCTATCTAGCAGGCTGTGGGCTAACATTAGCTGTCATCATCACCATCAGCTGCTACTTAGACTGAGCTACTTGTGCGAGTTTGCTGCCAGTGGTTTTACCTGGGTATGGTTAAGCATTTAGTGTGGATATTCTGTGTTGTGATGGCCTTTTCCAATTCCTCCAGCTGCCCCGTCCTCTTCAGCTTCTTTACCAGACTTTTGACAGCCTTTTCGCACCATTTCTCCTCCTGTCCGTTTTGTTCTCCTTTCTTCCAGCCCAGTAGCCTCTTAACAATCGGAGGGGTGAACGGTAATATAGACATAATAAATGTCACCCAATTCAACTCGTTCCGGGGCTCTGGTTAAATTATAACCTCCAGGCTTGTAAAGTAACAGTTGGTTGTTCCTGTAATGAAGGTTAAGTAGGTCAGGTGCTTTCTGTCAGAGGCTTGTTGCGCCTCTAGCAGCGGCTTGCTTCGCAACTCCTGCCCGTTCAGATTGTTTGTCTGTCGGGGAGAAATAACAGCAGCCAGTCCAGCCCGATTGTTCGCCTCCCTCCTCCTTCTCCTCCTCCTCCTCCTTCTCCTCCTCCTCCTCCTTCTCCTCCTCCTCCTTCCCACCAGTCAGCTGCTCTGGCCTCCACCTGAACCTCCAAACATTAAGATAATACATGCAATTAAACTGTTATTTACGGAGGGGGATTAGAGCCACTGAAAATATAAAAAAGTTTACTGATTTTACTGAAGTTTACGGAGTATTGTTTCAGTTTAATATTGGAAAAAATTCAGAATTCTGACTTTTATCTCAGAATTCTGACTTAATCTCAGAACTTTGAATTTAATCTCAGAATTCTGACTTTTTTCTCAGAATTCTGACTTTTCTCTCAGAACTTTGACTTTAATCGCAAAATTCTGACTTTAATCTCAGGCTTCTGACCTTAATCTTAGAATTCTGACTTTTTTTCTCAGAACTTTGACTTCATTCACAGAATTCTGACTTAAATCTCATAATCTGGCTTTAATCTCAGAATTCTGACTTTAATCTCAGAATTCTGACCTTAATCTCCGAATTCTGACTTTTTTCTCAGAACTTTGACTTCAATCCCAGAATTCTGACTTAAATCTCATAATCTGACTTTAATCTCAGAATTCTAAATAGATTCTGACAGCTAACATTTTGCATCAAGCTGTAGCAATGTCTGTTTTAGAGACCAGCTCTCTTGTTTTAATGACCTTCTGCTCCTCCATTAATGAAATAGCATCACCGGGGATCCCTCGGACATGTAAAAAGTTGCCTAATTTTGTCATTTTTCACCAATGGGTTACTGACCCTACCAAACAACTCAGATCTTTTTCAGTGAAGGTGAGTGCTCCCATGTCTCATCCTTCATGGTGCCTAGCTACATTAAGATCTAAAAGTCTGAGATTAAAGTCAGAATTCTGAGATTAAAGTCAGAATTCAGATTTCTTTTCTCATACTGAAATAAAGATTAAAAATCAGTTAACTATTTTTGTTTTTTCAGTGGCCTTAATCCTCTTGCGTATTGATCTGCCTCTCATTATTCATCTGATTTGTCACCCTAAAGTATATCTATATTCTATTTTTATTAACTGTATAGGTGCCGTCATGTGAAAGCCTCAAAAACCAGCAGGGCTGTTAGGGTTGATGAAGTTTAAATGAAGGTTTGAAGAAAAAACAATCAACTCTAGCTTTACACATCTAATGTAGATGCAAACTTACAAACAAGCTAAAACTAACAAGCAGAGCATTGATCCCTGAAGAATATAAGAGACTTTGGGTAATTTCCAGAGGTTGGTGAGTAACCCAAAGTTTTACTGAATTAAGGGCTGAACCACCTTAGCTAATTCCCACTCATGTAAAAGTAAAAAGTAACCTTTTGAAAAAAAATGAATCAATAAAGAGTAAAGGAGTATTTAGAAAAAGATTTTACCAACTACTTAGTAAGTGATCAGAGCATCTGATTTACTTAATACACTTAAGAACAAAATATTTGTAAAAATGTGGTATTTTAACAACTAAAATAAAATAATATAATAAGCAAATAAAGAAATTAAAAAGGAAAAAAACAGAACAGAACAGGGAAAAATCAGTGATGTTATACACTTTTTGTGATCTCCATGTCTCATGTAAGGCCAAGCGAATAGAAGGAACAAATAGAAGTAAAAGTGAAACTTTTACTGGGTGTATTTATAGGTAAAACAGGTTTGTTCTTCATTTGGTAAAGCCAATGATTTAACACAAGTAAGAGTAGCGATACTTAATAAATATTACTGAATTTAAAGTTAAAGTATGGTGGAGTAAAACCTATCCTGAAAAAGTCCATTCTTATAAAAAGCTAAAAAATAAATGTGACTGAGTAAAAGTTACTATTTACTACTTTACTTACCTCTGTTAATTTCAGAAGAGCTACATTAATCCCCACCAATCTTAATAAAATAATCTGAAGTTTGAAGATGCAATGTGACAAAATGGAAAAAAAATACTTAAGAGATGTGAATATTTTTGCAATACTAAAATTAGTCATCTTTTGAATATTTTATTTTATCTTAACCAAATCATCCCCTGTCTAATGGATTTCTATCAATTATTTTTAACACCTAGAAACATGTTTTGGTTATTCAACACCAAGCTCAAGGAAATGGAAAGAGAGATCTGTCATCATTGAAAAATGATCCACCCCTCCTTCTTTGTAAACAGAAATAAAAACCTCCTCTCTAATCCCTCTGATCCTTATAAAAGTGATTAGATTTCCCTTTAAGATGTATTTTCTTCAGAAGTGGATGAGGAGGATGACCAAACTCGGGGGTATTTGTGACTGTTATGGCATTGATAGGTGAGCTCCTGGCTGCAGTCTTCAGTTAGCAGTGTTCCATTGCCATTAAAAGCTGCCTCAGAGGATCTACCCCTCTTCCTGTTCTCTATTTATAACCTATGTCAATGACTCTTATCTATTTTAAGCACATATTTGGCATGGCAGATAACTTCCTTCCTAAATAAATATTAGAGCAATCTTGGCAACGTTGGAGGAAAACCAGTGTAGGATTGTTAAGGATACCTTCACAAGTTCCTTCTGAACAGTCAAGAAGAAACTTTTTTATCTGGAGGCACAAAATAATAAATGCAGTCATCACCAATAAAAGGGTTGCAAAATACATTTTTGGAATAATTAACATTTTATGAATTACTTATTGTAAAAATACGTTTTCTTTACAGTTTTAGAAAATATATGTATTACATAACTTATGTCTGTGATCTGCTGATTCAGTGATGCTAGAGTTAACACTCATGGGGCAGCACCTTTTACTGCTTTGGGATACGAGCTGGACAGCTGCTACGGGGGCCTTTGTATGTGTTAGACAAGGGGGCAGATGGGCCATGGTGGGGCAGGGAAAGGTCTTAGAAACAGAGGGTGGAATGATTTCAGACAAAAGATGCCGGCTGACTGAATAAGAAATAGATGCTGATGATCTGACTGATAACAATGACACAGGGTAGGTTTGAAGGAAAAGTGTAGAAATAAAAAGCAATGCTTTAAATGAGTCCTTCCAGCTGGGATGCTGTCACAGAACACAAGCAGCTAGGATATGTTATACACTTTGCAAATATAGAGAGAGTTTGGAATGAAATTTGCAAAAGTCTCTGTTTTGAAGAGCTTTCATGATTCAGTTGTAGTCACAGTTCGCTTTAAGAAAAAATCTGATATTTAAATGAAGTCATATTTACTTTTCACTAACTTAATATTTCATAATAGCTTAGTGCAACAGCATGTTAGGAGCATTGCTCCAGCTTGTTTCTTAATCTTTCTTTGCACTGCAAGATGTAATCTTTTGCTTGCATTCACCAGTCTTTCAGTGGAAGTTCCAAATCTGGGGCATCATGATGACTTGTCTCATGCTTACTCAACCAACCCCCCATCCTTCTTGTCTCTGTCACTGATAAATGTGTCCTCACATTTTTGTCTTGCATTAAATTCAGACCTATGGGAAGAAGCAACTTTTCACCTTTTAACCTGTATTCTTACCTTTTTTTAATAGTTTTGTTAATTTCTAAGATTTAGAACGTTTTCTTCTTTTGTCTAAATCAATTTATTACCATTTCCCTTTTTGTAATTTGATCACATTATATATATATATATATATATAAAAAAAAACTTTAACTGTGCATGAATAGATATTGATTTGTGCTTGACCCATTTTAACATCCACACTTCTCCACACGGCTTGAGAAAAATTTGTAAACACACAGAAATATGGTCCATAAATATCACTACAATCAATACACTGAGAAGAGTTCTTGGAAATAAACTACTGCCACTGTTGGATGATACAAAGGTGCTTTAAAATGTTGAAAACAGCTTTGTTTTCTACTTGTACTGTGTTGATGTTCATGTAAGGCAGCTCAGCCCTGCATCTCTGTTAGGGCTGATAATATAATAAAGCGAGCGACTAATTGAATTCCTCTTTTTTATTCATTTATTTATTTTGTCTATTTCATTTCTCAGAACCTGATTGGTGCTTGTGAAATCCTACCATACTGGTTTCCCAACATGACAGCCACAATAAAAAAAAACATCTTTTTTTTTTTGTTGCATTTTTTTTTATGCGTTCTTGACAGTTATTGACACAATTATTTAAAAAAAAAATGCATTTTTTACACACACAAAAAAAGAAAATTGCAGACATAAGGTCCCCTAGTATCACAAGGCCCCATGAGGTCTTGATGGATTATGAGTAGGAACAGGGATGAGGTGAGAAGCATTTTAAAGGTTGAGGTTAAAAGAACATAACAGAAAGTGATCTGGATATAAGTAGACTGTTTAATGATTAGATGTGTGGCTGAGGCATGCTCTTGCTCCTGAACCAAGGTCAACATATTAACTTTTTTTTTTAGTGAGATGTATAAGCAGTTTTTTCTAGCCCTGCGTATTGATCCCTGACCTTTCTGCTGTAATAACTGCTTGCTATTTGTTCAATGATTCAATGACTTCTAAAATTCCACCAAACAGCTGGATTAGTAAGTATGAATGTAAATGACAATTTTCAGTTTTTGAAAACCATGATCTTTTTTTTGTTGGTCCATCCCAAAATCCTATTAAAATACTTGGAAATTGAAAGTGTTGTTGTTCTGGGTATGCTCTGGTGTTCCCTTTATTTGAAATCTCATTGTCATCCTTCTGAAATAGACATTATTTTGCTGTTATTTCTCATTGGTTTGCTATAAACCCTATTTTGAAACAGTCTATTGAAGTTGCAAACAAAAAGAACCATAGAAATTAAATCAAGATGACAGTATACCCCCACCTAGTGGCTTTTTTCTGTTGATACAACAGTTCCATCAGATTCTCTCCCTCACACAGACAGCTGGGAGTTGTTGGTTCAAGGAAAACCCTATTGTTCTTACTTAATAACATTTTTCTATCATGATGGATATTCTTGTCTTTTGTGTTATTACGTGAGTTAAATGATAGACTAAAATGAATACAAGTAAAATTAAGAAAAATGTTGATTTGGTTTGTCAACATGTCACACAATGTTTAGATACTAAAATTAAATACAATAAACATCCATTTTATTCACAGCACATTCATTTTATCCCTTTAATCTCAATTCTTTCTGAACAATTTCTGCTGTTTTTCTTGTATGTAGCATAAACTCATCACTCTTTGATTATAATTTATTCTTGAATCAATGCCATTAACCCACTGACTTGTGTGCTATTCCCTAAACACAATTTACATGTTTATTGTGAACAATGGCCCATAACAGCATTAGTTTGATTCAGTGGCTTTGCAAAATATCTCCTCGTCTTACATATGGAAGGCATGCAGCATTTGGCCATGGATCATTAACTTCACCTTGAGGCTAAATGGCTTTTTTTTGTTTGGCCTCCACCTTTAAAGCTGTTAGACTGTATTTAAAAAAGACCCATCCTTTGGTTTCGGGGATTGGTCTAAAAACTTGCAGTAGGGGAAGAAGTATTACTCTCATTTGTTCCCTGAGCATTTTGTTAAGCTACTAAAGATATTTCTTTGAAAACATAAACCATCTTGAGCTACACACGCAGTTAATCGGTCATATATCTTAGGAATATCCAGCACAAACATGTTAAAAAAGATAAGTTTTCCCTAAATTTAGTAAAAGCACTGTCAATCACGCCACCTCCAAAACTAATGATTGTGAAATTAGTTTCAAAGCAATTAGAGAACCCCATGCTTAGAACCACTGTAGTCATATGCATGAAATTGCTTGTGTTAATAAATGCAATGAATCGTGGGTAATGCAGTGAATAATTCTAACTAAATGCAATAATAATATCTTCGAATAGACATGGGAGTGTTGTGAGGCTGGAGCCCTTTGGCAATTCTCTTGTAAATTGCCATGTATGGATAATTAAGCATTACTCTTGAACATTAAAACTTGCTTATTTCAGAGAGCTGTAGGCAGTTAGAAGCTGGATCACTGTTTTTGGTATTTCCCAATAAAGTGCCTCTTTTATTTATTTATTTATTTAGTTTTTGTTCATTTTTTGCAAGCAGTTTTGTACATGTTGTACATGTCTGCCCTACTGTATCTTACATATCCTTCTGTAAGGCCATATGTATTTATTTGACTTAGTACTTCGATATACATTATTCCAACCCTACCTTACATATACGTCTTCGCTCTTGTGAAGCCTAAGGGGATGACAGCACTTGTATGAGTTTGCACACTGAACACAGTATTAACAGTGCATTGCAAAAAAATATTTTGTGTATATGCACGCCACACAAACCAAATGGTTGGCAGTTCAAAAAGTAGGCACCGTGCAGCATAAAATACTGCAAAAGTCACATTTCTGGAAACACTGCAAACACTTTGGGTAGTCAATGGACACTCAGCATTTTTGCCAAGGCCATCATGTACCCAACACATTAATCCCCTTTCCAACGATGTGACTTTATTTTTGTGAAAGACATGGTTCTACTGGCTTCTTTTGGCCGAGATCTACAGCATGTGATGTAGGGATTTACAGCTGGGTGTGAAGCTGCTGGGAAAATTCATGGCTCTTAACTGGAAAAGGGTGGTTTTCCCTCTTAGACATGTTTTCAGGAAATTATTCTTGCGGGCAGGGCAGGACAGGACAGGACAGGACAGGCATGACAGGACAGGATAGGATAGAATAGGACAGGACTGAGCAGAACTCTAAGGCAGTACTAAGGCTGGTGGAGGTTTCTTCCTGTTAAAAGGGAGTTTTTTCTCTCCACTGTCGCTACAAGCATGTTTAGTGTGAGGGATTGCATTCGAGTCAATGAGTCGATGCAATCTACTGGTTTTCCTTGGATACAAAACTCTGACTGTATGATCTGGTAAACTGTAAAGTGCCTTGAGAGGACATGTGTTGTGAATAGGCGCTATAGAAATAAACTCAGTTGAATTTTATCTGTTAACCGTCTATTGTTTGCATGAGGGAACTTGCTCCTTTTTGAATCCTGCAGAGTTCCTCCTTAATCAGCACCAGCTGGATCCAATCAGCCTAGAAATTAAGCCCCACAGCCCCACATACACTTACAGCACAAAATCTAACACTCTCCATGTCTGATGGGAGTTCCTAACTAAAGTTGAGGCGTTTTCCTACCTTGAGCTCTTGCCCATTAGGGATGAGAGAACAGAGAAGGAGGACAACACATAGATCAATGCAGCTGCCGCAGTAATTCAGACTCTACAGGTCTGTTGATGTGAAGAGAGAGCTGTGTGAGAAGCAAAAGTTTACCGGTTGGTCTTTGCTCCTATCCTCACTCATCATCAGAAAATCTGGGGTATATCTGCAGGAACGAAGTCCTGGAAACAAGCAACTGAAGAAATGAGCTTCTTGACTGGGTAACCAGACGTTCCCTAAAGCTAAGGTGGGAAGCTCACCTTTGGTGCAAACTTGCAGTAAAAGGTATTTAAGCAAGGTTGCCTATGATTTAATTGTTATGACCAGATGATCAGTCAGATCATATCCAAAACTGTTACCTGGTTGGGTTGTTCTATAAAGGTCAAAATCTATCAAAACAGGTCCAAGGAAGGAACTATGTGTTAATGCATAAAATGCATTAATGCACGTTGGGAGAAAAAGCTTAGCTATACGATGCATTGCAACAGATACGCCACTGTAGCTTAAAATAATAACAGGTGAAAAAATAATTTGCAATCCAAACAAATCCACTTGAATAACATGGAACTAAACTTTTTTTCTATTTATACCTACTGTACCATAAAACTTAGAAGTGTGTGTAGAAACTGTAGATTAATTAAACATTACTTTCCCTTGGATATGACAATGACAGAGGCCCATTTAAAACTGGGACTGATGGGAGACCATTACATTATCGTATTCAACAGATGTAGGTGTACCTCCATAATTTTTACCTAAACCTGGCCATACCTTTGGTCTAAGCAATTATTAATTATTATTATTATTATAAGGTTAAGACTACTGAACTTGTGAAAGACATAGCTGGACCAAATCTCTGTATCTGCAATTTTCTAATTAGTTTTTCAAGCAAATAGTAGCTGAAATGATTTAGATGTAAGAGGAGCAAAATGCTTTTATTATATTTTTTTTTTAAGAAAAAGGAAAGGATGCAACGTTTGAAGGAGGAAATACCAGGCAGGAGAAGTTGGTTTAAGCTGGGTTTTTTGTGTTTCTACTGTTAAAGACGACATGAAATTATTCTTAGTACCACCTTCACTATTACACATCAAAAGTCTATCCTTTGGAAAAGGAATGCAATTCAGTATTAATATGAAGGTAGTTTAATGTACTCTTGAGGGTACAAAAAGCAATGTGGTTCATTAAAATCTTAAACCTCTAATTTTGTGAGGTGTTGGTTTAGAGCAAGACAGACAAAAACTCAAAGTGGGTGTCAAAATGAGAGGGGCGTAGTAGAGGCAGAAGGAAGAGACAAACACCAGGTTCACTTTGATTCATTAAGAACTCAACATAGTTGCGATGCCTGCGTTCTTTCAAATCCATATGTAAACCATTTTCTCCCTTCCCCTCTCCGCCTTCTAAAACCTTCGCCTCATTAGTGTTGCCTTTATGACATGGCTTTACCCAAATACCATGGATTTTTTCCATTCAATGGCCTCTTCTTGTGCTTGCACTCAGTTTGGTGTTTAAACATGAGAAAAGCGGATTTCAACACAATTAATCTGGATGATGCTTTCTGAAAGGAATAAAAAGATGTTTTCTTTTTTGTTATTGATGTTTTTAACTTACAATTGCTCTTTTATTGTACATCAAATATTGCATTAAATATTGGAGTGTGGTGGTCAAGGGAGGTTTTCACAAATCTTTGACCACTTAAATGCACAATGGCATCAAATAGAAATGATAAACTAAAGAATATGCTACAGATTAAATTACGCCTGTGTTTTGTGTTATGATAAAAAATAAAAGACTCAATGTGATTTCAGGCTTAGAGTAAAATGTTTGTATGAAATAAATTTATTCTATTTTTCACTTGCGCAATTTCAATTAAAGGGTGACCCCTGTACTTTTTCTAATTTCTCTGAATTCTGTAAAGCACTAACACTATTAAGATTTTGTTTTACTTTATTATTATTATTATTATTATTATTATTATTATTATTATTATTATTATTATTATAAAAGGGACCAGAACTAACCTGTGACCCTCAGCAAAGATCACCTCCAGTTTGTAATTCTGATTCAATAACAACTGAGTGCTAATAGCTGGGATTATTCCACAATTTTCCTCACACAGCCCAAAAACATGACTGTTAGGTTAATTGGCTTCTCTAAATTATCCCTGGGTGTGTGTGTATGCATGATTGTACGTCTTTTTGTGTCCTGCAACAGACTGGTGACCTGCCCATGGTGTACTCCACCTCTAGCCCATAGACTGCTGGACACAGGCACCATTACCACTGCAACCCTTATGGAATAGGCAGTGGAAGATGGATGGATGGATTTTGTGTTTATAATTTCTCCATTATCATTTCATTTTCTCCATCTAATAAAAATATTTTCCTAACATTTTGGAAAACTATGGAAGTAACAAGACAGGCCTATAGTTTGTGAGTTGGTGTCTTTTTTCCAGTTTTATAAAATGGTATTACTTTTGCACCTTTTATTTTATTGGAAATTTACCTTTAATTTATTAATTTTAACCATTTTAAACTTCTAACACCAGCTACAGTGGCAATAGAGAATATGGGGGATAAATATTCATGTTACATGTTTTGTGTACAATTTGCACAGTAGATTTTTCTCTTTTTTTTTCGAAATGCAGAAAAAAGAAGTTGTTTTAATAGTTCAGCATAGAACAGTCAATGACAGTTAATAACATAAGACAATAATGTTATCCTCAATCTACATTCTCCACTTTGTCATAATCAACAGATAGTGCAATTGATGTTCCTTGCGTTTGAAGTTTACTTTAAATTTCTTTAGAAGTTTTTCTTGACTCTTATGTTACTGTTTATATCATCCATCTCTTTGGTTTTTCATCATTTTTACTTCCTACAGCCACGTCCAGGGAGGTTGTCTACAGTCCCATCGATCTTAAATATGAGAGTACTAAGTGCAACTGTAATCATAGGAACAACATGCTGCTTGGAGATGGTCTCATTGCATTTAACTTTAACATGTTTGTCTATAATTTTCTTTTTAATCTCCAAAGAAAACTCTTTCCTTTGCTTCCTCTGGTCCATGCTAAGCTCCCACCATGTCACCAAACAGCACAATGACTACCTGTAGCCCTTTAAATAGGTCAGCTGATCGATAAAAAGATTAACAAATGTGATGCTAATAAGTGGACACGCCTTAATTTAACTTTAATGCTTCTTTGATCACATTGGTTTTTTTTTTTTTTTTGTCTTTTTAAGGAGCACCATCATTTTTGTCCAGTCCTGTTTCATTTGCTAATTTAAAAGAAATAATTCTGTTGATGCATGTTTGAAATGCAATTTCTGACATCATTTGATCATTTTCATAGAATTTTCACTTATCATTGGAGAAGCATGCCGGATGCAATCCACTAGTTTTCCTTTATAAAAAAAACTTTATCTAATCTGAATGTATTGTCTCTATGTATTGCAAAATGGTTCTATGTAAATAAACTGAGTTGAATTGAATAATTACTTTTGAAAGATTTTTGTTATTTCTGTTACAGTTGTGTTTAGCTTGTTTTAATTAATGAGGAGTACCAAGAATTTTGTCCACATGTTAATGTGCTATTTTTAAAGTTACTGATTACATTTCGGAATGTAATTTTTGGAGCATTTTTTCTACTTCGTCAACATTTTCCACAAACTTCCTTGTCATGGTTTAAGGATTTTAGTTGGTATTTTAAATGAGGTTAGAGGTTTCCAGGGTACCTAGTAAAGTATTTTAATAAAGTCAACCTTAGTTTTCAAGTAATTTGCAGGTGTTCAAGATTAATCCAAAAATGTAATTATAATCCCCCAAATATGTCGAATATGTTTTTTTTTTGTTTTTTTTTTGAAAGACCACATTTTTTCCTATTTTTTGTCCCCACTATAGTTATTAATTTCTCAGAAGTTATTTTGTTGGGAATTTTTCTGTGGATTTATATGAATATGAAATATATCCTGTTGCCTATGTCATATATATATAAAAAATCCCAAATTTTTCTTTTGATTTTTTTGTGAATTCTAATTAAATAAGTCATTATTTGCATCCTTTCACATTAGTTTTTACATATTTTAGAATATTAAAGACACTGTTGCTTCCAATTGCTTATTTTATTTTGAGAGAACAAATAAATGTTTGTGCCGACCAAATCAATATGTTGGGTGTCCACAAGGTGGCAGTGTTACATCTGTTTGGATTTTTTTACTCATCTATAAATATACATCAATCAATTTCAAGCACATCTACATCAGAGGAATGCTGGAATATGACCAGACTTCACAAAATGTGACATTTCTGCTACATTTAAAATGTAAATACTGTTTTTGTATGTTTTAGAGCAACCATTCACTGTTATTTATCCTCCAAGTCATGTCCTCAATAGTATAATTTGCAGATAAACAAAAGTAGCATGAGTCAGACCAAGACTGAAGACAGAATATTTCACAGGCTAAGAGCCCAGCAGTATTTCAGTGATCTAGTTTTCCACTTCACTGTTGTGTATTAGGGACATAGTCGCTTAGAGTGAGCTTTTCTCTGTTTTTTTTTTTTTCTCTCTCCCATTCCGTGGAAAATAATATCCTGTAAAAAGTCAATAGGTTTCTCTCTTTGAACTTGCTGAGAGTTTTGCTCCCCCACTGGCTTCAGCTCTTTGGGAGAAACGAGGGCAAGCGGACTGCTAAGGACTTCCCATTGGCCACCTCAAACCTCCACACGTGTTTCTTATAGACTTCCACAAGCTCCAGTAATCCAAGGGCAGCTAATGTAGAGATAAAAAACAGGGGTGGGTGAAAAGGAAAAGAGGGAGCTGGAAATGGAAAAGATGGACTGAAAAGCAAAGTTAAAGCAGAAACCAAAGCTCAGCCAAGATGGGGAGAGGAACCTTTTGATTTGTGTCGGTCATTTTGCTTCAGTAGACCTGAACCGAAAATTCAACCTAAAATTCTTGTTAAATTTCCAGCTGTTATGCCCATGATTGCAGTGTTGTTGCATGTTTGCAGCAGTCTTTGTGGGGCCTTGAGTGCACACTGTCTGTTGGGGGGCTACTTTGCAAGTAGGTTTGCCCCATCCTGGTGTAGGTTCAGGGGGTCCTGTGTTGTTGTGGGACTCTGTGGAGCTTGCTCTTTTAAGCTTGCGTATGGTGCCTGCAGTGGCACAGCCTGTCGAGGTGTGCTGTGTTGCATAGGGCAGAATGCTGCTTAGAGCAGGGGCTCAAGCTGTGTGGATGTGTTCTCATCAGTTTCTCAGGGGTGTAGCTGAGGCAAGGGGATTTGTGTCAGTTTTGCTCTGAGGCACAAGTTCAGTTTCTGTGTCCTGGGTATTCATGTTGGGGTTCTTGGGGGGTGGACTTTTCTGCTTTGACCCTACCTTGGTTGAAGTTTACTGGGTCTCAACTAGGGGTTGTTTGGTTTCCCAGTCTTACCCGGGACAAGAGGTCAATGGATTGAGTGTAGGGTGTCCATTCTTGTGCTTTCTTATTTCGGTTGTGTGAGGGCGAGCATCTATAGCCCCATTTACACTACCCTTTTGAAACCGGGCTGAGATCGCTCCAAGCACAGTAACCGAGAACTGTTGAGTGTAAATGTCACGCAAAACTGAACTGAACCACCCTAACATGCTACTAGTTCATTCAGGTTCAGTTCAGTTCAGGCTTGGTTCTCAGATAACAAAGTGCGCATGAACACTCATTACACAAGTTATCTCATTACAGTCAGCCTCCGTAATAATGAAACTTCAGACATTCATAAAAATACAAGCTTCCCTGGTGCCGGAATGTCTGTTTGCTTGTTTACCTCTAGAGAGCAGTAGTACCGTAGATCGCCACTGAGAGGAGTGGAACAGCGCTAGCGTGGTGTGTAAATGGCCGTAAGGAACCAAGCTTGGCACGGGTAACTGATCCAAGCTTGGCACGGATCGATTTTCAGAGGGTAGTGTTATTGGGGCTTAGAAGTGAACAGGGTGATTCCGAATGTATGTGAGATTTTCGTTTCTTTTTTAGGGGTTGGTAAGGATTGAGGGGGGTTCCCTGTCAGTGCATTTCAGCTTCATAGTATTTAATTTGTTCCAAGTGAGAGGTAAACTATGTTATGCTCTCATCTCCTTGTTAAAAGACTATTATTGTTCCAAATGTACTCGCTGCAAAACATTTTTAGTGCTGCCATTAACGGGCACTCACTAGCTCAACATTTTATTGTTTGAAGGCCTTTTTGTCCTTTATCAAGAAAACAACTTTGTCTTACATGTAAAAGTAGCCTATCAGACTCTGCATATCCAAATTTGTCATAACCCATGGACATGTCCCTGTTTTCAGTGAGATTATAGTGCAAAGCCTATTTTGACATCAGAAGTGCTTTTGAGATAACTTTTTATCTTTTTTTTTTAAACAACTAACTAGATGAATAATACATTTATCTTTCAATTTGTCAAAAGAGTTCCAAAATAAGGAGATAGTAGGGTTTTAATCATTGACCAAAGCCTCCAGGAACTGTAATTTGTAGCATGAGCAGCATAAAATGCACTGTAAGAAATGTTTTAGATCGCTTTAGTTTTTTTCATTAATCTTCCCTTTGCATTTGAAATTGGCTTTGTTATGCATGATGACTGAAAATCCTACAGCAGTACGGCACTGTGGTTTCATAAAAATGCATTCCGATTAAATAATCAAGTGCTGTTGGCTTATTATGTTTCATTTTTGTGTTTTTCTTTTAGTTTCTGTTTTATTTCTTAAAAAAACTCAAAAGCTCTTAAGTTTATATATGCACCATAAGAAGGCTAAATGACGAGTGGTGTGTGCACGACGAGTGAACAAATGTTCAATGGAGCCAAGCTAGTCAGCAATGCCCACTGCAAAGAGAAAGTAAAAAAAAAAATCCAAGATCCAGTGTTAAAAAAAAGCAAAATAATTTGATGCCAACTTGGGTAAGATATTTATAGCAGAAGAAATTTTGAACATTGGTTTTCACTGAATGCTAGTGCTAAAGCTGCATTAGCATTCCGAATTTGGCTGCAAGTTGCATTAGAAGGTAGGCTACTGCTGGTGGATGATGCACAGCAATGTTTATTTGCACTGATCATATAAATATTCTTTTCAAACTCAAAAAGGGACCAAAAAGAACTAAATAAACAATATAAAAATGAAAGCTTGCCATACATTTTTTACTTGAAAATGAATACCCGTTTTGTGTGTGTTTGTTTTCATGGCGTCTTTATAGAGAATTCCTAATAATACAAACAAGAAGGAAGGTAAATTAATTCATAAAAAGCTAGAGGCGATTTTTGTCTCATCAGCACAAAAAACATAAACAAAAAAGATATAACCTATATACCAGCTGTACTTTTTTTATACTTGTGCAGTTAAAATGGAGTAGGATGAATCTATTATAAAGGCTTTATTAGGGACAACACTAAAATTTACCCATGGTAGAATTTGGATAATTTACAAGATTTCATCTGTTTTGGAGAGGCAGAAGGGGAGTGGTTATCCTAAGGACTATTCACGAAAAAGCCACCACTGATCGAAACTGTGCAGGGGTGGGGTCCCAGCTTGAGTTTATCAGTTTCCTCCTTTCCTTTAAGTCCCCGTGGAGATAGACTTGAGAATAAGAGTAAATGGTGTGGTGCATATTGGTATAAGGCCAGAGAATCTGGCCAATTGGTAAAGGTGGAGGGGGCAGGGTGGTGTCCTGAGATCCTTGTTGGGAGTGACAACCAAAAAAAGGGCTGTGAAATCTAAAACAGCAGGCAACAAAGAAACCCCAGCTGGAATAACTCTCACAAAATGTTACTCTCCTAAGTGCAGGCAGACTGTTGCATCCTTCAGCTCTGCAGACACAATCTCCTCTCACCTCTGATTGTCCTTTCACAGAGGAGCATTTGACTATCATAAAACACACTGGCAACAGAGATCACTTTCTTACTATGAAACATAAAAAGCACATAAGCTTTATTTATAAAACTTTGCTGTTAAAACTTTGCTTTTCAGCAAGATTAAGCTTATAGAATATCTCTCTAAATAATTAAATGCTTTGCTATGAATTAACATTTTTTCCACATTTTTCATTGTGACTTAAAGCTTTTGCTGAAAAGATCTATTCAAAGGCTTTGTATAATTGAGATGACAGGAATGAAGGTTGCCTTTAGCTGACTCCATCCGCTGACTTTAGAGCAGCACATGGTTTCTTTAGCAACTCTTGCCAAAATTAGAATCCTATTTTCTAATATTACTTCTGTCACTTTTAACTCTGATTTACTCTGTACCTCAGCTAATTAAACACAAATCAAGGTACTACATTTTAATCTTAGATGTGGTGATTCCATTTACTTGAAATCAAGGTAGTTGAAATAATCATAAACAATTTTTTTTTTTTTTTAGAAATCAATAGCAACCCACTGATAAGGTCTGGATCTTTTATTTCTTATGAATTGATAAGTTATGAAAATAAATTGAAATTTCTTTTCATTTTACAAGTTTAGTCAGATTATATGGAAAGTGTCTGTGAACAGCATTATTTACACTTTCCCAAAAATTGTCAATTAGATTAAGGTCTTAATTTCATACATGAATATGCTTTGATCAGGACTCTTCCCATGAAGATTTGGTTAGTGTTTTTTTTTCTGCTAGAAGGTATTTCCACTCCTTTATCTAGGCAACATTTCTGTAGAACAAGACATACAGTTGTTCTTTTCAACTGTCTCTCACGCATGAGAAATGAATTTCTACTGCTTCTCCAAAGTATCCACCTATGGTTGCTTCTGACTAATGTTCTCAGTGCCCAGCATGCTAAAACGGCCAATGCTCATGTCTTTTTCTTGTTGAGTAATTGAATAGTAATCACTAAAATCTTCAAACTTTTTTATACATAATCTAATCCTAAAATTAACCCACAGGTTTATCCACAACCTGCTTGCAGGGAATCTTGTGCTGTTTTCTTTCACATGACAAACTCCAACAAACTTCTGCAGCCTTTACAAAGCAGCCGTGTTGATACTAAGATTAAATTACACACTGTTGGATTATTTCCCAATAAGGTGAATTCTGAAGATGATTGGTTGCTCTGAATTGAATTTGGGAATAAAAGGGGTTAATGCAAATGCATTTAACACTTTTCATATTGTTAAGATATGCATAGATGATTTTAAAAACGAATCATAATTTTCCTTGCATTTTATAAGTATGCCAAACAATATTTCCCAAAAGCATTCTAAACTGTTGCATGGCTGTTTAGTCTTTATGAATGCATTATTTTAACATGTTGAAATGCTCTTATTAAAATTGCCTGTGTAAAATTAGCCCAGCTGTTCCAGTGTTCATCCTCTTGGGTATTTGAGGAGGAGGTCACACACAGCAGGACAGAGAGAGAGAGAGACACTGCAAACACAGACAACACAAACAAGGGTCTGACACGGTTGTCCAAGGTAGAGGGGGGAAAAGTAAGTTAAAGAAGTGTGTTCACTCAATGGAGTGTGCGCACATGGCTCTGTTTAGGGCCTAGAGGCTTGTTTAGCTGACTTCAGTGAAAGCAAACCTCATGACAGAAGGTCTGGCATTGTCTGTGTGCCTGGGCTGCACTGGAGCCAGACGGTCTGCCGGCCGCCAGCTTTGCTTGCTTATAACGGCTGAGAACATCCGATCCCCTTGGGGAGGACAGAAGAGGGAGGAGGTGAAGGGGGGGTCTGCTGCAACGCTCTATGCTTTTCTCTCTGTCTTTATCTCTACTCTTTAGGCAAAGAACAAGCATCAGCCAGGTCATCGCCTAGCATGTTTATTTTGTATGGCGAGAGAGAGGGAGGGAGGGGGAGAGAGGGAGGGAGAGGGAGGTAGGAAAACAACATGAGGGTAAAGTTTGGATACGAGGACCCAGGATTAAAGATATACAAGAAAAATGTCCAAAAGATCTTGTCTTGGAAATACTTTCCAAAGCAAGTAATTACAGAGGACCACCATGTAAAAGCATTTCATTGATAAGTGGGTCCTCTTTCTCCCATCCTATCTATCACACACAAACACAGAAGGGTGAAATGTTGTGCTCTGACAGAAACAAATTGCCTCTAATCATCTCCAGACATCCAGCTTCAGCCATGACAGAACACTTTCACTCCTTCTGAGCTGAGTATCCACAGCCTCCACACAGATTACCTTTTACTAACTCCTGACATTCCTTTTCTTTAGAGCCTATGAATGAAATACGTAACATTTTCCCCAGCTTCAGGGATACCGAAGGGCTTTTATGTCCCTGTGTTTAGAAAAATAAGAAACACAGAAATTGAGTGGGAAAGTGGTGAAACATCACTTCTGCTTAATCTTAGTGTTTTCCAGTCTTTGTGGGAAAAGGCGGTGATATTGATGACTGCATGGAAAAAGGGAAAAAAAGACAAGGCAGGAAAAGGACACAGATTTCTCAGAGCAAAGATTCAAAGGAAAAAGGAATAGAAAAGAACACAGAACTTACTGAGGTAAAATACTTAAAAATGGAATGTTTGGGATCAGTGTAAAGGTAAAACAAACAGGTTTCTGTAGATAAGGAGAAGAGTTGATGGAGTCAGGACTGATTAAAAAAAAAGCTTTGGAAAAGTTGTTTTAATATTATATTTCATATAAGTATTGATCCATCCATCCATCCATCCATCCATCCATCCATCCATCCATCCATCCATCCATCCATCCATCCATCCATCCATCCATCNATCCATCCATCCATCCATCCATCCATCCATCCATCCATCCATCCATCCATCCATCCATCCATCCATCCATCCATCCATCCATAAAGCGATTGTGAACTTTTGTTGCTATACTTAAAATATGTTTGGAAAAGTACAAAACTAATGGGAAAATTATTGTGCAGCCCAGATTATTACTAGGTAAATTTTTGGACAAAAAAAAAAAAACAGCAACTTACATAAGCATATTTAGAATTATAAGATCTTAAAATATTTAAAAGATGTGTATACTATGAGTTATCTGGTGAGGAAAAAGAGAAAGATTTGAGAAAAATAAATCTTTCAAGTAAATAAGAAAACAGTGAGAGAACGCATGATTGAGAAGCCAAGTTAAAAGTTTTTACAGGAGGCAGCTATTATGTGTGAAATATAGAATGTCTAATAGATTTTAACCCTCATATTAGATTTAACAGAATCCACCCTCCCTGATAATGATCTACAGCTCTAATTGAATATGATAAATGTACTTTCCTGAACGTGGGTGCATTCTTAGTGCTGAATAGTAAGAAACTTCAAGAGTCTCATTTACACTTTATGTGCAGCAGCTACAACTCTTTAGGCCAACTGTCTGGGCAGGAATGTGTTTGGAGCCAAATCTGTAAGACCGTCTGTATCCCATCTAATTTCAAAGTCTAGAGTGGTGCACAAAGGTATTATATATACAGAGCATTCACAATTACTGGAACCCCTATTGAAACTTTCCATCCTCTTAACTGTAAGTAGTGGTAAGATAAACTTAAATCCACATCCAGTTTTGCTTGTCATAGTAACAGTTGTTTTAATAAACATTTTAATTATTACCTGAACTGTAAATATGTGGTAGGCTATGGCAGAGTAAATGATAAAGATCCTCTGACATCTCCATTGTTTCAAAAGGAATTATTCTTATTCTTCCAACTGAAAAAAATGTCATGACATATGTACACCCTAAGGAAAGGGTTAAGGTTATCTAGTATTGAATTGCAAATGTGCTTTTACTTGAATTGTCCGGGTTACTAATAAGTGTGGCAGTGCTTAAAACAATTACATCTAAGCATGCAATTGAAACGGGATTTAGCCACAAAGTGAAGGGGTAATGGCAGAATTTCCTTGTTGATTACAGAACCAGGAACATTTAAGGTTCAATTTGTTTTCTCTTCCATGAAAGAAGGCTTCATCAGTGGCAAACTGAAGCAAGGAGATAGTTTGGACCTGAAGGAGCATAAAGGCCAGGTTGGTCAAAGGATGTAACATTTCTTGTTAGAACGGTTTTAAAGTGAAGGTTTTACACCAACAAACATAGACTATCAGATAAAGAATGACCATCCAGCCGGCCCTTATAAATAGTACTGCAGATGAGTAATGATTCCCAGGTGTGCAACCTGCAGCTGATTCCCCACTCTCCAACAGAGATCCTCTAACGGAAAGAGAGCTCTCACCAGAGCACAAACAGACACACAAACCAAAATATAATGTTATCTAAATCCCTTTATTGTCCCACAATGGGGAAATTCATTCTCTGCATTTTGACCCATCCCCTTGGGGAGCCATGTGCTGCCATTATGTGGCACCCAGGGAGCAGTGTGGGGCTAAGGATTTTGCTCAGGAACCCAGAGTGAAGGCTGTTGGGATCGAACTGGGTACTTGCAACCTTCTCACAGCACAAGCGCCCTGCTCTAACAGCTAGGCCAACACTCCTCCTATCATGACATACATTTTTAATTACTTAAATTATTTTGGATAGCAAACTCCAAACCAAGATATCTGTGTGGCAAATTAAAACTAGAACAATGCTAACAATTACAACCCATCCTGCTCATTTCAAAATGGTAAAAACAATATTTATACTATTATGACTTAGATGCACTGTTTGCACAACACAAAAGTCACAACAGAGTATGAAATAAAAATACAAAACGAAAAACACACAAGCAGAGACTACAGTTATCATTGATTTTCATTTCTAAATTGAAGGTAGAATTTATGGCTCTTCTTCGCTTCTTCTGTAATAAGATTGCCCTTAATAAAATAAAAATAAAAAAATAAAAACACTGTAATTATAATATCATCACTTTCTGGTTATGTTTGAATTTATGCAACAGCATCATATGAACTATTTTTTTTTCCATTTCTTTAGTAACTGTGCGCCAAAAACATGTAAAGTAAACATATTTATTTGATTGGGTGCTGACAGCAGGTTTGGATAACTTTATAAAAGTGCTTGAAGCTGTAAGTGATTGACAGAACTAAAAGCAGCTTATTAATAACTGCTCCACTAAACTTTAACATTAAAAGTATGAAAATATGAAACATCAATATATGACGATCAAATCAAATTAGCTAAATAAAAAAAAGACACTTGGTTTAAAAAGTACTGGTAATCAGTTGATAGTTTTTCATTATTTTCATTTTGACTAAATAGAAACAAATAAAAGAACTATCTTTAAAAATTTTTATACATTTATATATACATTACTGTCTTCTTTTAAGCTTTCAAGTATTATCCTAAAACTCAATAGAGATGATCCATCTGCTGTCCAGATCCCTCAGTGTGTGTCCAGTAGCTGGCTTCTCCCTGCATAGAACAAGGCCCAAACATTGCTGCACATCTGGGGCCCGAGCTGGCCACCAGCCATGAGCCATCCCCACTTCTCCCCCATGTGTACATTTCAGCTCACTGTAAACGTAAATCTTCATACCAGGGCTTGAAAAACGTCTTGTGTGTTAATTCTAATGTTGGGAAAAAAAAAAAAAAAAAAAACGGGGTTACATTTAATTTGTTTGTCACATTTTCCTGCTAATGCTGATTTGTTTGAAGTTGTTTCGCAGTGCTGACATTTTCAAGGTCAACAAGTGCTGCTTTAGAAACGCTCAAAAACAGCAGAGACTGACAAAACTCGAGATCTCGCTAAGTTTGGACTTTAATGTTGGTTTTCAGCCGTGGGAAAAAAAATACAAAATCACCATGAGAACTTAAAACAACCTGAAAATCTTTGTGGACAACCATGTCAAAGTCGTGATCATATCCACTAGAATGAAGGCACTGTATTGAAAACACAAGTGCTAAGGGCATTTTTGATTCCTTAAAAGTGGCAGCACATTCTTTTGATCATATCATGTTGCTTCAAAACGTTCATAAGGGTAAATGATTTCTTTCTCAACCTTAATTTACAAATCATGCCGTACAGTATGTATAATAGTGATATGAGATTATGGAAATTTATATCACTTTTTGTTGTTATGATGTAGCTTAAACGGGGAGTGGCGGCCTAGTGGTTAGGGCATAGAAATTGGAATCCTGAGGTTAGGAGTTCGAGGGCCACTCCCACAGACTGCCATCTGGGTCTCTGAGCAAGACCCTTAACCCTACACTGCTCCCCGGGCGCCCCACTACGGCGGCCCACTGCTCCCCAAGGGGATGGGCTAAATGCAGAGGTAAATTTCTCCAATGTGAGATAAATAAAGGTCAATTATCTATTTTATTTTTAAGTTATATTTCACTATCATTAAGTCCAACCTCGGCATGACCAGCTTGCGGTAACAGAAACACTTCAAGTGTGGAAGGTTTCATAAAGGAGAAAAATTTTACAGTAACACAACAGCATAATTTCATTCAAAATATGCAAAACAGATGTATTTGTATGTAAAATAAAAATATTAATATACTTACCGGTATATCAGTGAAAAGGTTAAAACTTAAATTGGATTAAGGACAGAAAATGTAAACCTTTTGAAAAGAAGCTGCAGTTTGGGCTGAAAGACACTCAAAGTAGACTGAAATGAGTTTAACAAAGTTTTTTCGTTTAATCTGTTTGAAGTTTCAACTTCTGTTTGTGATAGCTGAAGAAAATCTTTGATTTGAAATGTTTTCAATCCTTTTGAAGGAGTAAAAATGTATAATTTCAGAGCCTGAAAAGATTAGAACTTTTTTTGCATGTACCTTACCAGGTATGTACCTCTCGGCATCAGTTTTTTAATTTTTATTTTTTCCTTTTTTTTGCTTTTGCACCTTTTCTTTTTGCACCTCTGCTGGGCATTCCAAAAAAGTAAAAAAAAAGTAAAAAAAAAAACACAGACTGGACTTTGTTTTCCAAGTTTTAAGAATATCGCTTCCCATTCACGAAGCTTTTTCAATTCAAAATGTCTGGATTAGCGTTGAGTTCCAAGCTTTATACAATAGCCCAACAAAGCCTTATTATGGCCTAGAAAACATGCAAATTGAAAACTTTAGTAATGGGGAGTCGTTGAGGTCATTGTTAGCCTGCAATACCCGATACATGTCTATGTCTCTGAAAAGGGAGCCGTTAGGGTCATTGTTGGCCTGGCTGACAAGGCGAGATATTTTGGTCCCCTGTATGGCGATTAATACCCCGTTTACACTACCCTTAAAAAACTGAGCCGAGACCGGTCCGAGCTCAGTAACTGAGATAACTTGTCGTGTGTGAACGGAAACAACCTGAACTGAACCGAGATAGACATAACCGGACCGCGCTAACTGCAGACCAGTTCCCGAGGTGGGTTCGGCTCGGTTTTTTCCTGGCTCGGTTCTCTGATAACAAGAGCGCATGAGCAGAACGCGTCATCGCCGACTGGCTGAACATGCCGATTCACACTCCATTCCAGAAAGTCGGCTTCCCAAAAGCCGACTTTCTCAAGTACATCCGCGCAAGGTTGCCGTCTTCGCCTGACCCACCGCAAACACGGAAGTACAGCAATAATAATCAATCATAACTTTCTGAATGTGACGGGCGCCGCCATTTTGATTTGCTTGATTCCCTCCTCCTTCGTCTTCTTCTTCTTGGGTTTTACGGCGGTTGACAAACAGCGTTTGGTGCATTACCGCCACCAGCTGCTTGAGTCCCTCCTTCAATCCTAGCAGTAATACCGCACATCGTCACTAGGAGGCGAGGAGTCGAGATAACCGAGATAAGTGTGACGTGTGAACGGTCGTCAAAACTGAGCTTGGCCTGGTTACCGATCCAAGCTCGGACCGGTCTCGGCCTGGATCAGTTTTTCAAGGGTAGTGTAAATGGGGCTTAAGATTGAGATGATAGTGGGAAGGAATCAACTCTCTTGCTGCGTTTGTAGGTTTTTGAGAGCTGAAACCTGAGTCCATCCCCTCTGTTAAAGGCTGTTTTTTATCCCTTAACATAAATGGCTTTCTTCACACCCCTTTCAAACTACCTGTCTTCTTTGTCCGAAATGTAAACATTCTGTTCCCATAAGTCTTGTCCGGAGGAGGTAGCCCATCTGTGTTGAGCCCTGCATCTGTGGAGAGGTTGTTTGGTTCATCCGATATAAAGATCAGAGCATCCCTCTCTGCATTGCACAGCATATACCTCTTTTGGGCGTTGCTGACCAGCTGGACTCTATTACATCCTTGTTTACTGATTTTGCACATGCCCAATATTATACCTCCATTTAGACAGTCTAGTTATGGCAAATATTGTACAAAGCACTTTGTTTACTGACAAATACAGCAAACAGAAAGCATACAATGCAGAAATAAAATATAAGCCTGTAGGGTACCATAAAAGCATAGTACATGACCAATTCCCTTTAAACATGCTCCTATTGTTAATTGTTAAACAGCTCCATGCTGTAAAAAGCTGCATTGTAAAAAATACAGTTACATTGTTAATTTTAACTGTATAGGATCTAAGCTGTAGCTTAGTTCCTATACAGTTAAAAATACTTAACCTTAAGTGGTAAAAACTCAATGTATTCTGCGTGCTGTTGTTCTCACATTACTCACAAATCAAATGAGCTGTTCATTAAATGACTTAAATTCAACCAACTTTGCAATTGTTGAGTATTTTTATTTTCCAACCTGTCCAATAAAAATTATCTAATTAAGCTTTGGGTCCCTTCAGTACTGGTGACCAAGCCAAAAAAAAAAGCGCAGATCAGACACAGATCTGTTGGACATGTTCTGATATCCTACGTGATATTTTTCAGTAAATACAGATTCAGTTATTTGCTCTGCTATCAATAGGCAGACATGCAGCTTTCATCAGATCACCGTGAGACAAATATTATGATTTCAGCAGCACAAAATCTGGAAAATGTATTTTCTTGTACAGATATGTCTTCTCACTTTTCCAGGCTTGCATTGTCTAAACAAAGGGAGGCTATTTGGTTTATTAACACATAGAATGTTTGCAAGGATGGAATGACACAATAATTGTTAAGTGCTCTTTTTTGTTGTTTTAACACTTTTGATTCATTTGCCTCACAACTGAAGCTAGCAGTATTCCTATGTTTGTAGGAGACTGTTACTATGCCAAATGGTCATGAGAAACATTAAATTGACACCTGATTTTGTCTAACAGTACTGTTGGAATGATTTGCACACACCTTTATCCTGAAGTAGGGTAATATGTCAACAATTTAGATCTTCCCTGAGCTAAGCAGCTATTTGGCTTTGATGGTGAGTCAGAGTTGAAATATTCTAAAGGCTTGAATAAGTCACTAAAAGAGATATAGTCTAAGGTGCTATGCATATTTAAAAAGTTTTGTTTTATACGAACAAAATTTTCCCTTTAGGAATAAAATGATTTGTACTTCTATATCATTTTATTTATTCCCAGGACCCTTAATCACTTTACACTACTTTCATTCATTTACATGCTGATAATGGTAAAGCACATTGGAGCTTCAGCTGATTGACAGAGGGGAGGCTCCTTTACAACCCACATATCACCA
Organism: Cyprinodon variegatus; assembly: GCF_000732505.1. Taxonomy (NCBI): domain Eukaryota; kingdom Metazoa; phylum Chordata; class Actinopteri; order Cyprinodontiformes; family Cyprinodontidae; genus Cyprinodon; species Cyprinodon variegatus. The sequence goes on along the minus strand of NW_015151465.1, from coordinate 99,928 downwards.
ACAGCAGGTAAGGTCAGTGGAATGTCTTGCCCAAGGACACAACAACTGAGACAGACAGGATAGGGCCTCAAACCAGCAAACTACCAGTTACAGAACAAAACTTAACTTCTAAACCCACTATGGCCCCATAAAACAAAGATACTTTTGTTGGAAAAACAAACACTGTTGTACATTACTCTCATAAAATAGCACTATCTAGCACTCTCTAATTCAAATTCATCTTAATAGAAGCTTGTAAATAAATAATCATGAAAGGAAAAAAAGTATAGAAAGAAGAAAATATTTTCAAAAGTAGATCCGATGGCTCAAACACACACAGATAAAGAAAACATTTGGTTTGGCATTAAAATTGCATAAGACTTTGTGAGCAGGGGAAGTGTGAACCTCCAAAATGTTTTTTTTGGTTTCTTTCCCATCTCCCACTGTCAGACAGAGTTGGTCCTTTTTATATATAATCATATTAAACATAAGATTATAATTATAATCTCTCAGATTGTAATATAATCTGAAAAAGGATTTTTTAATGTATATATATCTCCAGTATGTCAACTCCTTAATAAGCCCCAATTATGTTCTTCAGTTTCATATGCGCTGCTAGACACCTAAATAATCCCTGTTGTATGCTGCAGAAGAGCCGGTTCAGCCCCAGCCCTTTTCACCTCTCTTTATCTTTCTTTCTAACTGAATAAGGGTTGACAAGTTCTTGTCGTTCCTGGCCGGTTGGAGGGAGCCCCAACAAAAGAGCCCTTGTTTGAGTAGTACTCCTGTCAGACTGCACACTTTGATATTAAAAACTTTGCTGAAGGAGGGAGGGGGGGAAAGTTAGAGTAGGGAGGGAAAGATAAAAAGGATAAAAAACAAACTCCCACTGTCTCAATAATCCATGTCTGTAGGTGTAACCTCATAATGGACCCCCAAATATTTATCCAGTAATAACAAAATAAAACAGCTCTTTGATTCTTGGTACTGTACAGTAAGTCTGATTAGCCTCCAGCAGTATGCCCTGCTAAAACCACCTCCTGGTGTTTGTGTTCCTGAATGGTGATCACACAGACACTTATGCAGAGCCTCCTTGGAGATTTGAATCCTTCTTTCAGACTAGACCTGAGCCATTGTTGTATGGAGAGAAGAAATCCCATGATACAGTACATCATCTACTGCTGCCCTGTCAATCAAATACTAGCAAATGCCTGTCAGTGTCTAAAACATGCACATGCTAGACAAAAAAAAAAAAAAAATTAAAAACAATGTAGAGAAACTTTCCCCTGCCCTTAATTTAAACCTGCAACAGATGGCGAAGGCTTGGCATTGGAGCTCAAGAATGGAAATCTACATATTTGCACCATATATATTTGCTTGAAACACTCTGAACTTCAATTGCGTTCTTGCACCATGTTTTTTTCCTCCCACACTGTTTACAATTGATCACTGTTGCACTTTATGGAATGGAAATGTTAATTTTACTGCTAAGCTGCTGCTCATTCATTGTCTGAAAGCTGTACAAAGCGAAATTTCATTTTTCATACATTCTGTGTATGAAAAATGACAATAAATGTTGTCTAAGTCTAAATCTTTTAACGCTTTGATATGCAAAGACCTAAAATGTGGCTATTCAATAAAAAACGATTAGTTCCTGACATACCCATCAGTAATGGTAAGATATCTAAACTAATTCTAAATAAATATTAACAAACTATAGACAACAAAAAAGGTTTTGCATCCTTTTCCTCATACTTAGTCCAAACAGATCCCTGCTGCATTGATTTGTTGCTCATTTAGAAATGACAGGCTTCAATGCAGATGAATGTGCACTCTTTGAAAGCAGTAGGGGCAAGCTGCAGCATGTGGGCCATTCAGTAAGAATGCATAAGCAAGTGTAATGAGCATTTTGGATTTTCTTTTTCTCTGCTTGCACGGCGCCGGCTATTATCACAATTCTCAGCGGCCCTCAAGGCAGCTATTACAGCATTTATATTAATTCCCATAGATTGCTTCATTTTGTTCATGCACGCAAAAGAAGAAAATGAAAAAAAAAAAAAACCTCAGCAATTACATTTCTTCTTGTGGAGAGAGAAGATGGCTTTGTGAATTGATTTGATTGTTTTTTCATGCTAAGCCTCCTCCTCCCCCTCACAACAATCCCTGCTGGTTGGATACATAAAGTCCCTCTGTACTGAGGCAGCCATGGCTCTTGTTGCTTGTTCATTCACATTAGTCGTTGCTCATCTTGTTAATGGCTGTAAGAACATCGGTAGTCCCTGAGGCTCTGACTGGCTGCCACCACTCGGACCTGCAGCCACAAGCGAAGGGGTGGGCCTTCCTTCACATAGATTTGCGAAAGAATCCCTGAGAACCATAACATCATGGAACAAGCTGCCAAGAGCCGGGCAGATAACAACATAATTGCACCTGGTTTGGGAGCTGACGCCAAAGAGGGATGAGTTTTAAAACTACGGCTGGTTGCAAACTATGAAACAGTTTAGGAAATACAATATACAAGATGAGCTGGATTTGCTACTATTTGTACATTACAGATCTTTTTCCAAGAGACACATTTACTCAGAGAATGCATTACACACGAGGTCTCTTAAAGAGACATTATGTAGGTTTTTACTGAAAAATATCTTTAAGCTCTGGCCTTTTATTTGACGCTTTATGACTATGTATTATGAAAACATATTTTCTTTAGTCCAACTGTTTTTAATATTCTTTTTTGTTTCTGCATTTTTTATTTTATTTTATTTATTTTTTATTTGTTTCCTACTTGCTTTGATTCTGTTTTATCTTCCTGTATTTTAACCATTTAAAGCACTTTGCATTGTCTTTGTACTGAATTGTGCTATACAAATAAATTTGCCTTGCCTTGCCTTGCCTAAAACATTGCACTGCGATGGACTGGGGACCTGTCTAGGATGTACCCCGCCTCTCGCCAGTAAGCAGCGTGAGATAGGCACCAGCACCCCTCGTGACCCTGCTTGGGATTAGTGTGATGGAAAATGATGGATGTATGGACTAAGAGATTCTTTGATGAGCAGACTGACACCTCAGTGATAATGCCTATTTTCCCCAAATTTACTTTAGATCGAACCTTCCTGCGCTGTTTCTGCTGAAGTGACATAAAGCGCTTCCATGTGAAAAGGGTCCAACCTAGCAAAGAATCGAAAATTTATTGCTCAAGATGGATTTTTTGGATACTCCATATTAATGTGTTTTTGCACTATGTTTTTTGATCACTCCTGCAATTTATGTACTGAAAATGTTCATTTTTCTGCTGAGCTCCTGCTCGTCCACAGTCTGAAAGCTGTAGAAAACAAAATGTAAAAATAAAAGTTTTCTAAGGCATGTACTTAATACATACAGTATTAAGGGATGAACCTGTTTTGTTGGTTCAATTTGCATGTTTTCTAATTCATAACAAAGCCTTTGTTTGGGCCACCCTATAAGCCTGGAACTTAACACTACTCCAGAGATTTTGAATTGAGAAAGCTTCCTGAATGGGAAGCGAAACATCTTCAAACTTGGAAAACAAAGTCCAGTGGTTTGTTTTTTTATTTTTTTTTATTTTTGGAATGACTATGACCTGAATCTCCACTATGCATCGTTTTCAGGCTGTGAGCCAACAGAATTGACAAAGACTACTGGATAGGTGTCAAAACAGAAGAACTGAGGGGAGTCTGGTTGCCTCAGCTTCAATCCTGTATGTAGTTGACATGACCAGATGACTTAGAATTTACACAAGCTGCTTTGCAATGTTGCCAGTTAACATAGAGGGAAGGGGTACTTAGAGAATTGAAGCACTTTACCACTTGATAATCTGAAATTTTCCATATGTTTTGTTTTAGGTGAATCCAGTTTTCACTGGAATTTTCTCGTCTGACGTAAAATCTGGAGACCTTTTCCCCCCAACACTTTCACAAATCTCTTGCAGTCCTTTCAAGTCACATGCAATGACCCTTATGGAAAATAAGATTTGGCCTAAATGTATGACCAGCATTTGCATATTCAGTTCTTAAAACTATTCTGTAAAGAAATTGAATAGGGAAGCTTATTTACCAATTTTCCAATTTAAAAGCAGACTCTTCTAAACTCAAGCCAAAAACACTACAGAAATCTTAAAACATCTTAATGATGTTTTTTTTTAACAGCTGGTTCTAAATGTTTTCCAGGAAAAAGAAGAAGATCACTCTAAAGTTTGCAGCATTTTGCAATGTAATGAACCACACTGGTATATCACTGGTCTCAACAGAGCAAGCAGTGTATTCTTTGGTACAAATGCTGCAGGCATATATGTTTAACTTCTGTCATTGCATCTATCTTCACGTAATTTATGAGTCATGCTTTTTTTTACGGATAAGGGGGATAACAGAGCTCTTTCTTTGTAAAGGGATAGATTTTCCCGCTGTACACTCTGATTGAGTGACACAAATTCTTACATTGCCTGTTTCTAATAGATTGCCATGGTTTAGTATTTCAATTTTGAGTTTTATAAATGGTAAATTATTAGCCTTTAGAAGTAATATTGAATTCATGTCTAAATAGCATTTTACTTCCACAATTTACAAAGCTTTTCTATAAGTACCAATAGAATATTAGGACATTAGGAGGATTAAGAGGGTCTGTGTCAAGGCTCAGAACAGAGGACCCAGAATTCAAGGCAAACAGACAATGTGACTGATTTCTCAAAGGCTTTTATTCAAAACAAAGGATGTGCCATAACTGCAGGGATGTCTAAGGCGGGACCCTCTGAAGAGGAAAAAACTCAGGTTAGTGGTCACGTAGATCTGATGGAGGATTATTATGAATGTGTGAGTCACTTACCTGGTCTTAAAGTTCAGTTCGTTTCCAGGGGGAGAGGTGAATTCCAGCAGAACGGCTGCTAGCACCACATGACGAACTCTTCCCAGAGAGTTCCAGATGCTGAAGCCTTGAAGAACTGGATGACAAACAGATCCAAGTAGACAAGGGAAGGCAGGACTTTCCAGAAGGCAAAGCCAAAGCTGGATTCATGGAGATTCACAGGAGTTCGAGCCAGAAGAGCAGAGATCCGAAGAGGTACCAAAGGGAAATCCAGGTCAATGTCAGAAGACAGGGTCGTAAGCAAGCAGAATCAGGCAGGAGTCCGAAGACCGGTCAGGCAAACAGATCAGAGCAGGAATACGCAAGCTCAGAGGTCCAAAGGCATAGCAGGTCAGGATCAGAGAATCAGAACAAAAACAAGTACGCTAGATAACTCTCACCAAATGCTCAAATAATCCAGCACCAGTGACTTGGAGGAGGCAGGTTAAATAGAGCAGGTGACACATGAACAGTGATGAGAAACTGGGTGGAGCTAGGCAGGGGAACGGAATGAAAAATTAAGTCAGTCATAAGCTTCAAGGTTATGACAGTAAGAACAGAAAGTATTGTTCTCTCACCTGGAGTTGGTCACCAAAAAGAAATATTCTGTTCTTGCTGCCCTGGATGATAAAGTCTTGCAGGTTGTCCTTGAGTCTGGGACCATTTTCCATTTTCTTATGAGGTCTCTGACACCTATAATATAAATATACGGTGGATTGAAGGGCCAATAAGAGTCTCAGTCTCATTAGAGTTGAGCATTTGGTTTCTTTGGTAGCAGGAAATAATCATGTTCTTTTTGCTCTTTCAGTTTCTGCAACTTTAAATAAAAGCACAGATTTCTTTATATTTATTGAGTATCTGTCTTTAGCGTCTTATAGCTTTAGAGTATACAGTGTCTTGTACAGTAACATTAAATTTTAATGAACCACCAACTTTCTTTCTTGAGTGAGGTCCACCAACAATAATCTAACAATACAAGCTGATTACCAGAGCAGAATTTTATTTAGTCATTTGAAGAAAAAAATGCTACTTAAAAGTTTGAAGTTTTCTAACCATATAACATGAATAATTAATATAATTTTTTTCACTTTTTTATTTCTATGATAATAAAAACTTTTCAGGTTTGTGAACAAATTATTCCAAAGAAATTCCAACATCTTTTTCCAAATCCCCTCTTTCTGTTCCGTCTGCTTCCCCCATTACCCTATGACACCCTTGCTCTCTTAAAGCAAGGTGCTGACAGAGGTTTGCATTCAGAATCTTTCTGTTAAGGCTTTAACAGGAGCCAGATGAAAGACAACACAGATTAAGATGTTAAACTGCCTCATATGGGATGGCACGGACAAGCAGAGCAGTTGGGGCTAGAGAGCAGCTGAAATGCGATACAAACAAAAGCCCAGGAATTTCAGATTAAGACTGTGTTCCCAAGCTGCTGAGATGTTAGACATTATATTAGGAATGGCTCCACCTGGTTTGTTGGGTAGCCCCCCTCGGGCATATTTATTTTTTTAAGAGACCTTTTGGGTGAGAACATTTTTAATATTGCAACAACACTTCCTTACCAAAGGCTGCTTTATCTACAGCAATTGGACTGACGAGGCCCATCATTTCAAGCAGTCCTTTTTTTTCTTTTTTTGGTATATTTATCTGAAAAGCATTTCATAGCATTAGTCCAAAAGAATTCAATATGCCCAACTGTTAAATGGAAGAAAAAATATATATTTTTTTTTACACATAAAAATCCAACATGTAAGGCTAGTTACCTCAAGGGTGAGTTAGAGAATATGGTATTATTCAACAAACAACACCATGAGACATTGTTCCTCCACTGTGCCCTAGGCCTCCTCTCAATGGGATGCACCAGGAACAAGATGTCCGAGCCTCCTCAGCTGACTCCTCTTGATGGAGAGGAGAAGTCTAACATTTCAGAGGCCATTCTGAAACCCCTCAAGTCTCTCTTCAAGAAAATTGAAAATTCTTGATAAAAAGCCTTTATGTCATCATTATTGTAAGTAAATACAACATTGAAGTCTTGATAGTTTTCAGACATTGCTGACAATGTTCAGCAGCGTTGGACCAAATTTGGCTAAATGTCTGTGTCCATCAGAGGAACACGGTCATGGAATACACTGCTGGTCCATGTTTGGAGCTGTAAAACCTATATAAGTTTAAAACCTCCTTACACCATACGCGTGTTCACAAGTAAATGTATCCGTTTCCTTGGGGCTGTTCACCCAATCTTATTGTGATTTTATGTTATTTTGTTATTATCTTTGCACTGATACCTGGTCTGATCTCTCATTTCCCACACCTGCTTAGCTCATCCAAGTTCTTATTATCTGCTCATCTGATCCACCTGCATTACCCTCTATTTAACCAGCCTTCAGACCAGTCATCAGTGCCTCTCGACCTCTGAGCCTGCCTGTCCCTGCCTGATCCATTTGCCTGACCTGTCTTCTGACTCCTGCTTGATCTCTGCCTGCTTGTGTACAGACTGGAACTGTTTCCCGACCACTGAGTTTGCCAGCCCTCATCCAGCCTGTCAGCCCCAAAACCTGCAACTGTTACCAGACTCTGTCTTGGATTCTCCTTCAGCTTCCCCATCGGTTAAGGCTTCGCCCTTTGGATTATGCTGCCTGCATCCATCTGCTTGGTTCTGATCTTCTGCCTGCCTGTCCTCTGACCTCCAATACACCGGCGTCTGGGACTCGCAGTGCGGCAACCGCTGGGCCACGTTGGCAGCCAGTCGGCCGGAACAATCCTCTACCTCGGGACTCAGACTGAACTATAAGACCAGGTTAGTGACCCACTCGTTTGTGATCATCCACTTCCAGAAAGATGTGGTCACTAACCTGCTGTCTCCACCGGCAGAGGTTCCTGCCTCAAAACACAGATGCCATCCACCTGATTCTGTCGTTAACAAAACATTCTGAGAAATCTGTTTTGTCTACCTCGAATTACTGGATCCTTCTGCTCTGAGTTGTGATAGCTATTGGCATTTCCTCTGTATGTGTCTACTCTGTCCTCTCCTGCAACTTCAATGTTTATTGTTTTAACCTGCCTTAGGACACCAGATGCAATTTAGCTTTTGTGTTAATTTTGGCATATTTATATTGATGCATTAAGCTGACATGTTGATTAATGTGCATTGTCTTAATTCTAATAATAAAAGAAGCTGTTCTGCTCAGACTTTCCCAAATGACTGAGCTTCTCGCTTATTCTCAATCAGAGCAACACTAGAGCAATACTGCCACCAAAATTATCTTTTACAATTACATAATTTTTTTGGTCAAATCTAAAAAGTCTCTGTAAAGTTAAACTGTTATCAATCGCTGGAACAGTCCTTGAACAGGACCAATGGTTTGAATGGTCCTGGGACTGTGACCTACCATACATATCATTTAATGAAAGTACCGTAAGAAACAATTGCTGTTAACAATGTTTGCAACAAAGAATGCAACACTTACATCCAATTAGTGATTACATTTCTCCCATGAAATGTTTGTGCACCCTGTACAACGATAATAAAATAAGCACTATTGTTAAATTACTGAAAGCTATTGTACGCAGCTGCACTGGTATTTGCCCTTACAAAAAAAACAAAAAAACAATTGAACTATCACAAAAATCAGCCGTATTTGTTTTGCAGGGCTTTTAAGTTGAAATGAAATTGGAAAATACCCCATTTGCAAATAAAAAGCAACAGTCCCCAGATTCCTCCTTTCTCAAAATACCAAATCTGCTCAAATGAGGTTGGAAGGATTTTTCTTTCTTTCTATTTTTTTCCAAGCTCATTGCAAACAATGTGAGTAGAGCTATCTCTCTCTGCAAGACAATTTCCTGCTGTGCTTCATATGTTTTGATGAGTCTGTAGTATTTGTCATAAAACACATGTTATAGCCACTTTGACATGTTAGTTTGAAAGCACACACATAAACTAAAGTGGTCACACACACACACACATATACACACACACGCACACACACACACACACACACACACACACATTCCTGGCCCCTTGCTGGCACAAATACACTCAACAGGCATGTCAGTGTGGAGACAGGCAGTAGTGTGTGCCCCAGGAATGCGAAACCTGACCTGTTGGCTGGAATTCGAGCCTCCTCACTCATCCTTACTCTTCTCAGAGATATGCGCTCTCAGGGTTAGCCTTACGCTGTCCAGCAGGCTTCAGCAGCTACAGTGAGTCAAGATTTGGCACCAGCTTAATGAAAATCTTACATGACAGAGTGCGGTTTGGCTTTCATAATATGTGCTATGTCTAAACATTAGGTTTTTGTTCGAATTGCACATAAAAATATAATGATGCTAATAAATATAATGATGTTCTTAGGATTAAGAGGCGCTTTGAAATGAGAAAATACAGCTTTTTAACTGAGCCTTGAAAGAGATGTGGCTCCTCTGCAAGCAAAGAAATACAACAAAACAGAATCATTAACATGAACGTCTTAGCTCCCACAGGGAGGAAAGAGAAAACCCATGGAAAAGAACGTTAGGTCGGGCCTAGAGATGGTTTTTTGCCAGCTCCCGCCACCCAATCAGCCCCAGTATGCGCAACCACCATCCCTACAAGCCAAACCTCAAGTTGGAAGCTTGGAAGGTATAGCAGAGTGACTGCATTTCCTGAGTCCAACCCATTTCAACTCACAATATGGAACATATTAGGAGGCTCTGGAGAAAAGAAGGGGGCGCAATGTTCCTAGATGTTCTCTTTTTTTTTCAACCGCTCAGGAGGCAAAACAATAATTCTGTTGGGTCTTCCAAATAAACACACTATTTTTGATGAAAGAGGTTGTGGAAACTTTGAGGAGATTGATGAACATGAGATGCTTTATTCTACAAGATTATTATATTAGAAGGCAGCATGTTAGTATGTCTGTTGCTTTGCATATGCAAAAAATCTGACTCACAGACAGCGAAAACCACAACCATACCAGCTTTAAAGCTTTCTGGCACACTACTAAAATACCCTGGATACATAAGCTAGGTCTAATAAACCTTATATTGTTTTGTTTTTTTTAATTAAGGAAAATTACATAAAACTGGAAAAAAGAGAAAAATTCCTAAGATAGTGATAACTCATGATTACTGAAATATTTAAGCCTAAAACACATCACTTGCCTCCGACTCTACAACCTTGGATAGTTTTTTTTTAATGATTTGTCACACTGGCTGCATAAAAGTTCCCTCTATGGACCACTGACTGAACTAGATTGAGCATTCATGGCAAAGTATGTCCTAGAATTTCCTCCTCCATAAAGCCAGGTAGTATACATTATGTGTGGTTGTTGCTATAACAAGCTTAGAGAAGGTCATTGTTTCATTAATCTTTTTTTTTTAATTCTGAGCTTCTATTATGTGTAAGTACACTGTTTATTGAAATGTTTAATTGATTTTTTATGTCTGAGGTTGCCCTTCTTATAAGACATTCCAGAATTGGAGGAAATTTAAAGTCCCCTCCTTAAAATTTTAAATTAATCATAGGCATGATCCCTGTTATGTAAATAATAGTTGTGCTTACAAAAATTAAAATTTATTTGATTCCTTAATATCATTTATGATACCACAAAGCTCTAAATATAACCCTGAAATTTTCATGATCTTGGCACTGATGTATGGCTTGATTACTCATTTCATTTACCTTGCAAACAAGCGCCGTCCAGTTTTGTCATTACCACTCATCTGTTTCACCTGCTCCTTTTTCTATTTAACCCGTCCTCTTCCAGTATTCAGTGCCAGATTATTCGAGCCCTTGGTGAGAGTCTTCTAGCAAATCTAAGTGTGTTCTAATTGCCTAATCCTGACCCGTTCTACCTTTGGACCTCTGAGCCTGCCTGTTCCTGTTATAATCCGTTTGCCTGACCTGTCTTCGGACTTCTGCTGGTTTCTGCTTGTTAACCAAACCTGGAACTGTTTCCTGACATTGACCTGGATTTCCCTGTGGTATCTCTTCGGATCTCTGATCTTCTGGCCTGGACTCCTGAGCACCTCCCCAACAGGTGCTTTGGTTTCGCCCTGCAGATTATCATGCATTCCTTCATCTATTTAGATCTGATCTTCTGCCTGTCCTTCAACCTCCGTGACTTCAGCATACGGGACTCTCTGGTCGGCCCCTGTCGGGTCTTCTCGGCAGCCGACCGGCTGGAACCAAACTTGTTCTCTGGGGAAAGACTGAAATTTAAGAACAGGTTAGTGACGTTCATAATCATCCTCTGCCAGATAGACGTGGTCACTAAACTGTGTTCTCTTCCTGCAGAGGTTCCTGCCTTAGACGACCTCACTGTTCACTGCAGACCCGTTACTTTTAATAAATGCTTCTTTAAGATATAAAACTGTCTGTCTGCTTTGAAAACTGGGTCCTCTGTTCTGAGCATTGACAGAAATTGCTTTTGATACTGGTCTCTCCCTCCTGATGACAAAGTTACAAATCCAGTATAGCAAAACAAGATAATTTTACTGAGATCTTTTTGATATGATTTTGTTGATACATTATTAGACATACTCTATATGTTAGTAGTTATGCTCTAAAGTCATGCCCCTCATGATATTTGGAATAACAAAAGCGTTTAAAGCCATATGGAAGATAAGAAAAGGAAAAAGTCAACTACAAGACTCAGCAGAAATTACATGGTAAGATTGATTGCTCTGATAATTTTTTTCATATATTCTTAATCTTTTCTGCCCTTATGTCACCCAAAGCAGTGAAAACCATTACTTATATTATAATATAAATACATATTACTATCATTGTTCTACATTTGCTTTGATTTGCGACTGTCAAGGGATGTATCCCTTTACAGTCAGTGTGTTGAAATACAATATTTCTTTGTTTAATGTTTAATTTTTACCATTCTTGATACGTTTTTATGGACTATAACTACTTTTTCATTACCATTAGAATTTGTAACAACTTCCTGGATGTCGTAATTTACTCAAGGTGATGAAATCATGTTTTGATAATTTTCAGTAGTTTTATAGACATTTAAATAGTAATTTCAACTGAACTGAAGTTCTCATAAATCAGTGAGTACTGGTGAAAAGCAAAGGCTCTACAGATGAGAGTGAGGACAGTGGCATTTTAAAAAGAGAGAAAAGTTTATTAAAGATAAGAACTGAATGCTTACCTACCCATTGACATGTAACATCTAACCCATAATGTTTATGTTTTCCATAGGCTTCTTAGTCATTAAATTTTTATCTGTTTTGTTTTCAACCTTCCCAGTTTGTGCTATTCTTAGTTTATGACTGTTGATGATATAGTCATTCATTTTATAAAAGTTTTTGACCAAATCTGGACTGTGCTTATTATGACATGGTCAGTGTTTTATACAACACGTACTGTTTATCCTTTAGGAGGAGATATATATCAAATACCTTATAGATTATTCATGTGATGCTGAGTATTCCTTTGTCCAAGTTATATCACAATTTACAATCCTTCCTTTAACCCTATGACTTTTTACAAGCCTTTACTTCAGTTTTAACCCTGTTACTGTATCAATACTCATTAAAATAACCTCTAGTAACATTCCAAGACCTTAAACTGTTGTCCTGTCGATTGATTAAAAATCTAACAGATCAAAAATCTAAAAATAATGTTAAATGTAGTCAAAATTAAGCATGTGAAATAAAAAAAAAACTTAACATATACTGTAGATTGAAATACATGTTTAAATTAATACAGGTTACTTGTTTTGTGAAATTAAATTAGAATTCAAATAAAATCTAACTTCCAATATTTCATTATGAGGTTGTTGTTTTTTTAGAATTATATTAATCCATATATTTTTTCAGGTGCCTGAGTATATGTAACACATTACAAAATAGATGTAATGCCTCATAAAAAGTGTGCAGTCAACAGATGAGCTGTAAAAATATATTTTATAATACATTAGTACCTGTTTATTTTGGATATGCAAATACCAGTGCATATCCAATCAAACCAATATGAAATAAATCTGGCTGATTTTGTTTGAGATTCAAAGATCTGAATTTTTATTTCCTTAAAGCAGATATGTTTTACTCTCATTGTGTCTCTCTTCCTATCCGAAAAATGGCCTTCCTATGAAATTTAAGGGTAGGTCCAACCAAAATAGACCAGTGGTTTGTCTCTGTTAGACCTATGCCAGCGTAGTTGCAGAGAAACATGTGCTGTCTGGCAAGCCCCATCTGTTTCGGCCACAGAATTCCTACGACTATGTATGATGCGATTTTTTTTTGGATCAGATGCTCAATCATGTCCCTTGTGTCAAGTTTTACCTATTCTGTACCAGTATGCAGTGGTCATGTTAATAATACCATGCAGACAGTGGTGTCGAAAACAGGAGTTTGCCCTGCAATCAGTTCGAGCCCTGGCTCCGGCTTTCAGTGTCGGTGTGTCTTTGGGCAAGACACTTCACCTGCATTGCCTACTGACGGTGGTCAGAGGGCCCAGTTGCGCCAGTGTACAGCAGCCTCANCATGCGCGTTTCCTGTTGCTTGCGCGGTGATTGAATCGTGCCGCCGCGCTGTGCGGAGATGCAGGGGAAACCGTATCTGATGGGGAAACGCAGCTCGACGTAACACCAGTATTTCCATCTGGAAAGCGCTGTTTGCCGCTGGAGTCCTCCTCACTTTCCATCCTCCCCTCTCTCATGACGCGCGCACAAGTCCTATCATGAAAAAAGGTTAATTGTGCAACCTGAGTAACGCGCAGTAATGTGTGTCGGCAATTGTAACTGTGTTATAGTTACAGTAAGAGTAATCATTTTGATTACTCGTTACTAAAAAAAGGTAGCGGCGTTAGTAACGCCGTTACTTTCAATGCCGTTACTCCCATCACTGCCTAATTCTGACCCGTTCTGCCTTTGGACCTCTGAGCCTGTCTGTTCACATTATAATCCATTTGCCTGACCTGTCTTTGGACATCTGCTGGTTTCTGCTTGTTAACCAAATCTGGAGCTGTTTCCTGACACTGACCTGGATTTCCCTGCGGTACCTCTGCGGATCTGTGATTTTCTGGCCCGGACTCCTGAGCACCTCCTCAACAGTGGCTTTGGTTTCGCCCTCCGGTTTGAACTTTAAGAACAGATTAGTGACGTTCATAATCATCCTCCACCAGATAGACGTGGTTACTAAACTGTGTTCTCATCCTGCATAGGTTCCTGCCTTAGACGACCTCACTGTTCACTGCAGACCTGTTACTTTTAATAAACGCTTCTTTAAGATGTAAAACTGTCTGTCTGCTTTGAAAACTGAGTCCTCTGTTCTGAGCATCGACAGAAATTGCTTTTGATACTGGTCTCTCCCTCATGATGACAAAGATACAAATCAAATTTAGCAAAACAAGATAATTTTACTGAGATCTTTTTGATATGATTTTGTTGATACATTACTAAACATACTCTATATGTTAGTAGTTATGCTCTAAAGTCATGCCCCTCATGATATTTGGAATAACAAAAGCGTTTAAAGCCATATGGAAGATAAGAAAAGGAAAAAGTCAACTACAAGACTCAGCAGAAATTACATGGTAAGATTGATTGCTCTGATAATTTTTTTCATATATTCTTAATCTTTTCTGCCCTTATGTCACCCAAAGCAGTGAAAACCATTACTTATATTATAATATAAATACATATTACTATCATTGTTCTACATTTGCTTTGATTTGCGACTGTCAAGGGATGTATCCCTTTACAGTCAGTGTGTTGAAATACAATATTTCTTTGTTTAATGTTTAATTTTTACCATTCTTGATACGTTTTTATGGACTATAACTACTTTTTCATTACCATTAGAATTTGTAACAACTTCCTGGATGTCGTAATTTACTCAAGGTGATGAAATCATGTTTTGATAATTTTCAGTAGTTTTATAGACATTTAAATAGTAATTTCAACTGAACTGAAGTTCTCATAAATCAGTGAGTACTGGTGAAAAGCAAAGGCTCTACAGATGAGAGTGAGGACAGTGGCATTTTAAAAAGAGAGAAAAGTTTATTAAAGATAAGAACTGAATGCTTACCTACCCATTGACATGTAACATCTAACCCATAATGTTTATGTTTTCCATAGGCTTCTTAGTCATTAAATTTTTATCTGTTTTGTTTTCAACCTTCCCAGTTTGTGCTATTCTTAGTTTATGACTGTTGATGATATAGTCATTCATTTTATAAAAGTTTTTGACCAAATCTGGACTGTGCTTATTATGACATGGTCAGTGTTTTATACAACACGTACTGTTTATCCTTTAGGAGGAGATATATATCAAATACCTTATAGATTATTCATGTGATGCTGAGTATTCCTTTGTCCAAGTTATATCACAATTTACAATCCTTCCTTTAACCCTATGACTTTTTACAAGCCTTTACTTCAGTTTTAACCCTGTTACTGTATCAATACTCATTAAAATAACCTCTAGTAACATTCCAAGACCTTAAACTGTTGTCCTGTCGATTGATTAAAAATCTAACAGATCAAAAATCTAAAAATAATGTTAAATGTAGTCAAAATTAAGCATGTGAAATAAAAAAAAAACTTAACATATACTGTAGATTGAAATACATGTTTAAATTAATACAGGTTACTTGTTTTGTGAAATTAAATTAGAATTCAAATAAAATCTAACTTCCAATATTTCATTATGAGGTTGTTGTTTTTTTAGAATTATATTAATCCATAGATTTTTTCAGGTGCCTGAGTATATGTAACACATTACAAAATAGATGTAATGCCTCATAAAAAGTGTGCAGTCAACAGATGAGCTGTAAAAATATATTTTATAATACATTAGTACCTGTTTATTTTGGATATGCAAATACCAGTGCATATCCAATCAAACCAATATGAAATAAATCTGGCTCATTTTGTTTGAGATTCAAAGATCTGAATTTTTATTTCCTTAAAGCAGATATGTTTTACTCTCATTGTGTCTCTCTTCCTATCCGAAAAATGGCCTTCCTATGAAATTTAAGGGTAGGTCCAACCAAAATAGACCAGTGGTTTGTCTCTGTTAGACCTATGCCAGCGTAGTTGCAGAGAAACATGTGCTGTCTGGCAAGCCCCATCTGTTTCGGCCACAGAATTCCTACGACTATGTATGATGCGATTTTTTTTTGGATCAGATGCTCAATCATGTCCCTTGTGTCAAGTTTTACCTATTCTGTACCAGTATGCAGTGGTCATGTTAATAATACCATGCAGACAGTGGTGTCGAAAACAGGAGTTTGCCCTGCAATCAGTTCGAGCCCTGGCTCCGGCTTTCAGTGTCGGTGTGTCTTTGGGCAAGACACTTCACCTGCATTGCCTACTGACGGTGGTCAGAGGGCCCAGTTGCGCCAGTGTACAGCAGCCTCAGTTCTGTTAGTGAGCCCCAGGGCAGTTGTGGCTACAATGTAGTTTGCCACCATCAGTGTGTGCGTGAATGACTGAATGTTGTATAAAGCACTTTGGTCAAGTCTCCTGACTTGAAAAAGAGCTATATAAGTACTGGCCATTTACCGTTAACCAAAAAATCTAAAGAAAAAAAGACCCTGATTATTTCTAAATTACAGCTACCTCTGTCGGCATGTAGCATTTTGTCTTAAGCATTCAGTTTCTAGTCCATGTGGATACACTACAGGTTTTTAAAGATATTCAGGCAAAAAGGTTTTTATTTTTCTCAAAAAAAATGGCTACATTTGAATAGAAACTGCAAACAAAGCAGAACATTACTCTTTTGAAAAATATCTGTGTTATTGACAACATTGTGTTATATCAAACATTTCTAATATCCGTTAACTTTTTATGTTTTGTTCTCAGTATGCTATCTTGGATAAATGGTGGTGCAACAACTATGTTAATACGTAAATAATCAGCAGCTTCTGTGTAAACAACCACCCAATGCAAAAGTGACAATTCTTACATTACATTCAACTGTATCAAAGATTTTCAGATGTTTGCTGTGGTTTGGGTCTAAAAGCAGGAGCAGTTAGCTCTAGTTCCCAATGTCCAACAAAATGAAGACACCAGATCTACAACAGATTCAATTGCAACTGCTTCTAATCTTTAACTCAAACTTACTTACAACAGTCAATATCTTAACATGTTTATTCAGGCTTTTAAAAAAAATTGAATAAATTCACCACCATAAAAACCCTGAGGCTTTTTTACTTTGAGTCAGAGGCAGCAACAACTGAGCCTATGGGTGTATCCTGGTGTGCGTGTGCTCAAGCTGTGGCATTCTTTTAACCTCTGTGGAAACTCACTAAAATAAATCCATTTCATACGTCAGAGAGGCCCCTTTACACCCTGTAATTACCGAGGGGAGGGGAGAATCTGTAGTGGAGCATCAGGACGGGGCAGCTTCAGGCTTCTGAAAAGCCACCCAAATGCTTACTCGGACCTAGTCCAGGTTTAGTTAGAGCCCGGAGGCAAAGAGGTAGAACCAAGGTTTCTCATTTAGCAGACACAGACAAAATACAACTCTGGCAGCCAGACTCAGCATAACATTAGGAACAAAGTACCAAATATAATGTTTGATACCTGAACAAAAACACACTACCAACCTTGGAGCATGACTGATAGAACAGTCCCACCGGGTATCATTTACTGGCCTAAATTCAGCACATCTGATGTGGAAAAGTACCTAAAAGAGTAAGCCTCTGTATCCCCAACTTGCACTGCACATTAGCCCATAATCCCCCTCAGAGAGCGTGGATCCCCTTTGTGCTTGCATGTGCTAGCATGTTCAGTAACTGGTGAGCGTGGCAGCTGCAAGGGGCCATAATTAACACCCTGAGCTGAGGTGAGAGATCTTCAGTCATTCCTGAGACACAGAGAAACAGGAAGTGTTCCAGGCAACTCTGTGTAGTACCTATTTTGTTTCAAAATGTGCTATTATCTCAGTGTGCCTTGACTGGGGCCTGATGTCCAGATCTGCACAGTTTAAGTTGACCTCCATCTTCTGCTTGTTTGTTTTTCTAGAAGAATTCAGTGATATCACTTAAATATCCTTTGGTGCAAATAGTGAACCTAGAGAACGAGAGGTTTGAGGAAGCTTACAGACAAGAATCTACAGCCAGAAAAATGCACTGAGGCTTTGGCGGGACAGTTAGCCATAATGACGGGGTTTTGAAATTTTGTCTAAGCTTTAAAAAAAACGAGTAAGTGCCTACAACAAAGCTCGATGCCATTTTTTTATGGTCACAAGGCTGGATGATCTCAAGGTGTGCTTTCAGGAAAAAAAAGTAGGTTTTTGGAGTATCCTCCTATCTATAATTTGAGTGCAGGTGGGAGAAATCTACTCTATAAAGCAGCCCTGCTTGAGAAGCTGTACTATGCTGCATCATTGGAGGAGGAGCTTGTGATGACAAACAACTTGGGTATGCCTCTGTCTTCCTACCATTTGTTTCAAAGCAGTATTTTAAAATCCTCACAGCCCCTTAAATGAATCATCTATATTGTAGTCATTGCTCCCAGGTAAGTGATCCATCCATCTATTGTTGCTTGCCTTATCTGAGATCAGGTCTTAGGGGTAACAGGTCAAGGCTGGGGACTGAGACATTCTTTTTTGCTAGTGCTCCTCATTTTAAACCATCCCAAGGCTCAAAGGATGCTCAAAGGAAAATGCAGTTTAGCATGTTCTTCCCCAAAGATGAGAACTAGCTTGGAACTCGTCTTCTAGGCTGTATTTTTAATGAACGGGGCCATCTGTGTAGTTAGTTAACAGATAACTTTTGTATATTTGCTTCTTATTGTATGTCTACTTCTACAAGAAGCAATAATCCAGAAGCAAACGGCAAGGAACTCAGGAACAATAAAAAATAGAAACTTGGGGAAACAAACATAAGGAATCAAGAGAATCCATCAAACAGTAACGGCAGAGGAGGAGTCTATAAGCCAAACAGAACAATAAATTTAGTGTGGACACAAGTATCTAGAAGGGATCTAATGGAAAGGAAACTAGAGAGGGCAGCAGGAAGTAACTCAGAAATACAACAGTGCTTAAATATAACTACAAAACAACTTAGATGACGCTAAATAGATATTAAACTAATGACTTAGAAAACACAAAAAGACATAAATCAAAGTGTAACTGAAAGCCCAAAGTGAAACTCGGAACAGAGCCAAAAATCCTAATAATAATAATCCTGTTAATAGGGAATTTTTCCTCTCCATTGTCGCTACATGCATGCTCAGTGTAAGCGGCTACTGAAGAGTCTACAACAAAATGCAAGCGAAAATCTTCGCCTCCAGGAGGAGCTTGTCTTGAAAGTCAAGTGCTCAATTCTTTTAACTGGTTTTTATTGACAGAATCTTTTAAACCAATCTGACGGAATAATGTTTGTATAGAGTGTTTTAAATTAGTGCTATGTAAATAACCTAAAATAAATTGTATTGGATGTGCCTAGAATATCTCAAAAGATACAAATTCAGGAGATGTGCTGATTCAATACCTGAACCAAAGCTGAATACAGTGCTCCTGTTTAAGTGTGACCCCAAAGCGCTATACAGTATTTTCACCCATTGACACATACGATCATGGTGGAATGCTATACTGTAGCCACAGCTGCTTTGGTGCATGATGACAGAAGCGAGTTTGCCATTCACAGACACCACTGGGCCTTCTGACAGCCATCAATAGGCAAAGTGGGTAAAGTGTCTTTACCAAGAACAAAATGACTGAGCATGCAGAGCTGGGGTTTGGCTACTCTGTGGCTGCAGGTTGATCTCAAAGGCTCTTTCTCTCCACCGTATCAAGGAAACTAAATCCAGGCATACACTGTATGATTTTTCAAATCCACGTCGGACTGAGCTCCTTAGTGAGATTGCGCTCCTTGGACTCATCTATCCAGAAGCCAAGCGAGTAGAAGAAGAATATGAAGATCACTAGAGTGAAACGCGCTGCCTTGGCAGTTTGTGCAATTAAATAAAAAGAAAAGGCGGCAACATTTTTGGACAAATGCATGGCTGACCAAACGTGGCTACTACAGACTGTCAATTTTACAGACAGAACTCAATTTTACTCGCACCCCCGCCATGATTCTGTGTTTTCAACTGAGAGAAAGAATAAAAAGAGTCCTTGTTTGCGATTACCCACTGAGCGATTTGCCCACGACGGTCGACTGAAAATCAAACATGTTTAATTTACTCCCGACCTCACAATTCCTGATCGGGAGGTGGTTGTAAGAGGCTGATCGCCCCTGAAAATTCTCACATGACTGGAAAGTTGCTTCGAAAATCGCACAGTGTAATTCTGGCTTAATTAAAGTTACTGTTATCTAGATTTTTGTTATTTCAGTCATGATCTGTATTTGATGACAGGGGCCTCTTTCTTAAAATACTTTTGCCATGAAACTGCAAAGAAGAGTACTTCTCTGAGCTGCCACTGAATGGTCGAAAATCACTAATCTAACCCTATACCGTAGACACGTAAGGTGTCAAAGACTATAGCCCAATTTGCACTACCCTCTGAAAACCAATGCCGAGTTCCGACCGCTGATGGCTTGGATCAGTTAACTGTGCCGAACTTGGTTCCTTCTACCATACTACTGCTCTCTAGAGGAAAGAGTCAGGGGAAGAAGGCAGTGTTTGGTTAATTTACTTAACAGAGTCGGCCTTTGTGAAGTGGATACGACAAATGATTATCTTATTAGGGCTTACAGACGCAGGAAACAAAGACAGACGTTGAGGCTTATCACACTGCTAAGCAGAATCATCACTGGAGACTGTGTGGCAAGGTAGGATTTTTATGAATGTCTGACATTTCATGATTACAGATGCTGACTGTAAGGAGATGACGCGTTCTGCTCATGTGATCTTTGTTATCTGAGAACCGTGCCAGAACTGAACCGCGGCGCGCACTACTGATGAACTAATACCAGTTTAGTGCGGTTCGGTTGTGTCTGGCGCGGGCCGGTTCAGTTTTGCGTGCCATTTGCACTCAACAGTTATCTCAGTTACCATGCTTGGATCGATCTCGGCACGGGTTCAAAACGGGAGTGTAAATGGGGCATAAGATAGCATCCTGGGGCTGAAGAAGTACCGAATGGAATACACAATACTCTTGGCTGAAGTCCAGGGATCTGTTGTGTATAACTGCAAGCAACAAGTGTGACCTCTGTCTTTGCTCTTCAATACAGATAAGTAACATTTCTGTTCATTTCAGTCCTTAGGTGAAACATATGGATATGTTGAAAAGCCATTTAATTCTTGCCTTTTAATGTGTTGGGAAGGCACTGTTAAACTGGCTGCTTTTTTCTTTTCTTCAGTCCTCTTTCTTAATTTTATGTCACTTTAGTATTGCTACATTGGCCCTGATCTGAATATTAATCTGGGGCCCCAAAGTGAAAAATGTGATCCACCTTTTCTATTTGAGATTCATCATCTCAGGCTAAGAGGAGCAAAATCTTAGCTGGGCTTATAACTGCTCAAATAAAAATAGAACTTTTTACCTTAATGACAGCAACTGAATTATAATATCTACAAAAAGAACATAACTATCACATGACTAGGATCTTTTTTCCTTTGCCACCATAATACCTCAATTTGAAAATTCACGGGGAAAAAACCCCATAGAAAAACATTCCCTATGTTCTCAATGGCATTTGCTGGAGGCCAAGGTTACTGTGCAACTCATCTGCTAATGTTTTGCCACCTATTGGAATCGCTATGATTCAGACACAGTATGCTTTCTTTACTTCCTAAGTAGATAAAAAGGTTCTTAGTATTAACCTGCAATTTAGTGAATAGTAAAGCAAAATGGCCCCTTATTTTGTGAGGTGCATGAGACAAGCTCATTCTTTTCCAAAAGAATAAGTAATAAATACCATTCCTTAGCTCATGAAGCATGCAGAGTTGCTTATATGGTTTTTCCCTTTCTCTGCATTTTACCCGTTGTTACAGTCTTCCTGCCACAACTATTTGAGTTTAGGAGTAGGGCAGAGAAGGCGCCTTACAAGAGATGCAGCCAGGATGGAAGTTGTGTTGTCAATTGGCCTCTCCCCAGACTATTTAATTGGACCACCTCTTATGGCGGCTTCTGGGCTCAGCTCACTGTGTCTTAACTCCTCAGCACCGAGTGTAATAGAGTGTCAGTTCCTCTCCAACAGTGATGTGGGCTCTTTTTCCCATAGCAAAGACACAAAGGAGAAAGATAATGGCCCCCAGTTGTAAGGAAGAGAATCTAGGGAGAGGCTAAAGTAGAGTGGAGCCACTCCTCTCTGTCGTTTGAACTCTTCATAGTTCTGGCTCCAGACAGGCAGCAGGGACATCGGAGACTGATAGTCTTTATGGAGGAGGCGCAGGACAGAGACATGCACTCAGAAGCACAAATAACCATAGACAACTGTTTTCAATAAAATATTTGATACACTATCATTTAAACAAGACTCCTTTCCAAACAACTTAAAAATACACCGATATTTGTGTAAACATACATAAGCATAAACGTACACACTCTATCGGCCTCTTTTAAGAATCTGAGTGTCTCTGAATGCCTCCAATGCTGAATGCTGGCAAAGAACTCTACACCCCTCCTCTCATCACCATCACCGCCAACCTGACAACCCAACACCAGCAATTATGAAGGAAGCCAGCTAAACCACATCCAGTTTGGCTCCGGTTTTTAAGATTCCAGCAGGCTTGTAAAACTTCCTGGTTTCTCTGCAGACATTCCAGAATCGTTGTGAAGGTTTTAGGGGTGCCATATCCATTTCTAGTTTAGAACATGGTCCATTATAAGACATGACAGCAAAGACACGACGAAGAACCTATTGGAATTATGGCCAAACTACTGAGACTGAGTCATTCCAATTTTTTTCTTCAACATTTTCCCAAATGCTTTGGCTCTTCATAGTTGTCATTACTCAGGCTCCTCAGGACCTCAAGGACATCTGGATCAGTGGAGCTATCTCATCCTTCAAATGTAATAAAAAAAAGAAGCTATAAATGTTACGAAGATGCCATCATCCAATGCCTCCATTTATTAACTCTTATGTAGCTGCAACAAATAAAGGGATCACACAACTTTTCACCATGGCCTATTCCTGTTTGGTTGAGCAAAAGAAGTAGAATCGGATGCAAAGATCCATATGAGCATGGGAGATCACATATATTTTAAACTGAGGCAGTTAAGTATTATCGAAACCTTTACAATTTAATAAAAAACTACTCAACTGCACGGTTAAACACAAAACAACATAAATCAAGGTGAGGTTCCAATTTAAAATTTGACTAACTTAATAATAACCTGGCAAACCAGACTGATAATGCGCAGTGAAAAGGATTAGTTACAGTACACACACTATCAATCTGGAACTCTTCTCCAATCCATTCTGTTCTGAGAAAGGAGGGACATTCATCAGAACCTTTAGAGCTGATTGGGCCAAGTGACAGCTGTGGCTTTCCAACAAAGGTTTGGTTTTATCCAATCACAATATCAAATGAAGTAGCAGCAGACTCCATGGGAAACCACGGCTTATGCCTTTATGCTCTTGCTATTCACAAATGAAATTGTGAATTCTGAGAAAAAAAATGCTAAAGCAAAAGCTACACATATGTATTCATGC
Organism: Cyprinodon variegatus; assembly: GCF_000732505.1. NCBI lineage: Eukaryota > Metazoa > Chordata > Actinopteri > Cyprinodontiformes > Cyprinodontidae > Cyprinodon > Cyprinodon variegatus. Next base: position 76,542 of record NW_015151465.1, on the reverse strand, counting down.
ACAGCGATGCTTATTATGTGCTCGGCACCTCATGTTTTATCACAGCTATACGTCCTGACTTAGAATATAATACTGCAACATGATATGGGTCAGACTGAAATGGTTAAACCGGCAGGAATACCAAAAGAATTTAGCTTGCAACAATTTTACCTTAACAAAACCTTTTTAAAAATAAGCACTATAATTAACAACATAAGCTGTAAGAGGTTAAAGCACTGTAAACTTTTAAAAGTAGTTAAGTCAGCATCTCAAAAAGCAAAATAGTGAATATAAGAGAATAGCAAAAAAAACAGCAAAAAAATTCATAATCGTGATACTATTTGGGTTGTTAAGCAAGCTTTTTACACTTTATAGGCTATTTATAATATATGTATAATTACCACTTTTTAAAACCTTCATAGGGAGAAGACTAGGTCCAGAGACTTTATAGGTTGAACATGTCTTTACTAACTCTTTAAATAATGCAGCACTATTGATAGTTTGTAAAGATTGTAAAATGTCATTAAAACATGGCTGTTTATGAGTGCTTTATAAGTTATACAAGGCTACTGTAAAGTGTAGCAAGAGACGACAGGAATGTATGTGACCAACCAATAATGGAGACCAAACAGAATCAATATGCGAATACTTTATTATCAATGTGTGAATGGTGTTAGCTTTTCATCTGGATATTAATAGTATATGAAAACTATACACCAAATCCAGGCTCATCCTAATTTTGCTGTATAATTTCACAAGTATATATATATATATATATATATATATATATATAAAACTTGCCAAAGTGCATTTTCTGTTTTTCCTCTTGTCCATATACACATTGCACCATACATAAATAATGACATTGTAAAAATGACTTTGTATTTACATGTATAATATATATTTCATATAATATATAAAACTTTATATTAAATCTAGGTAGATGATATTTGGGATAGTTTGTGGGATCCGTTTGTGTTATCTATGGTTGTTGAGGAGAATCTCCAGCCAGCAGGGGCAGGAAGTGATGAACTGTCTTGAATAACAGGGGCCCCAGCCCTTTGCAAAGCTGATACGCACACTGTTGGGGTCATAGGGTCCGTCTAGGAAGTCAGAGTCTGGGGAGTGCCTCAAGAGGCACGAGCGCTCATAGTCAAACACTTTGATGGAGTATCCTGGCATCACTTTTCGCACAACAAGAGTTCTGCTGTTGGGCATGTCCAGCGTAGGAGAGTTGACAAATATAGGGTGCTCGCTTCGATTGTAAGCCCAAATGCCGTCGGGCTCTTTGCTAAGAAGGATACCATATCCAATTTTGCCCCGTGTGCGTAGAACGGTGCTGCTCCGGTGATCCAGGTTGAGCTGGCCCAAGCAAAAGCCTGTTCCCTGAGGTAGGTCATAGAAGATACTGACGGAGTGCTCATACACTGTGTAGAGGCGGCCCACGCGTGTTCGGTGCTCCCAGTATGCCACGTTACACCAGTGGCTTTGCTTTGGGGAATTTGGTGACATGCTGGCATCTGGAAGAGACAGAGACAGTCATTAACTAAGATATAAACAAATGTAAACAGAGCACTTCACAAGAAAAGCTTACATTTTAAGGGATTAGCTGCCCTTTTATTGTTTCTAGCAGATGGACACCCTACAAAAATGGCTTAAAGAGATACTCTAATGAAACATAATCCTTGCATCAATATCATATCACACTAACACAGTAATATGCATACCCTAAGGGTCTACTGAGGTAAGTCCAGCTAAGAATCTGCACTTCCTCACTCTGTCTCAGGAGGGCACTGCAATTATTAACTACTGGCCACCCAACAAAGTTACCCAATTCTTTTACCTCATGCAATTTTAAAATAAATCATGTTCACTCGAATAAAATTAGGTATAACTACTTACACGAGATGACATGAAAGCTGCATTAAAACCTTTCGAAAAGTTTATTTAAAGCCAACAGTTACTTCATAATGTGTCATTTGGTTCGAATGGAACAACATTGGCATCTTGCTCCTAAACATCTAAGCCCAGTAAATCAGCTTCTTAATTCAGTTTCATGGCTGCAGTCAGTGAGGTCTTTTCAGTGACAGCCCTCAGCACTCCACAGTGAGTTACTGCTCCCAAGGTAGACTTCGATCTTTAGCATAAGACACACATACTGCTCCCAGAGACAATCTCAGTCCACTCTGCCCATAGCTGTTCTACATTTATATAGCTCATAAAATCTGTGGTATGACTAGGGGAGAGGGGCCGGTGGACATGGAAGAAAGAGGAATGAAGCTCAGGGAGAATTCCATGATCTCACATCCGTTCCTTCTCCCTCCTCTCCTAAAAAGTAAAGGAACCCCCTTTTTCTGCTCCACTCTTCTTGGTCACATTCCACAGGAGTGTGTGTCTGTTTGGGGGGGGTGATGGGAGTAGGCCAGGCAGGGGGTCCCCCTCCCCCTTTTACCCAGCTCTTCCCCCTTCTGTGGGCCCAGGGACGGCATTCAGCTCCCTGACAACTTAGCACAAGCCTGTGACCCGTTGACCCCCCACCCTTCATGCTATCAGCTCCCATTAACTCACACACAGAGTGATGCCATTATTTTGCTTCAGAGAGTCTATTGGCACAGAGGATTTAAAGCCTGGGCCTGTGGCCCCATTCCTTTCAGCCCTTCTGCTCTCAGGGCTTAATGACCGCCCGCCCCATTAACAAACGCCTTTAAGGTGGAGCGTAGTGGATCCACAGAGCACCAGAATGCCTCACTCACCTCCTACCCAACTATAGCTTTCTGCTGAGTGACCCACACTAGTAAAGTTTATTCAAAGATTAGCAGAAACGTTGAACAGGCTTGCACAGACAAAAATGCCTGCTGGTCCAAGGCACTCTGAATGACGTGCAGAGGGTAGAGTGGGGCAGTGGGGGGAAGCTGTAGACAGGCTCTCTGTGTGTTTGCGCACACACTGATGGCTGAAATGACCCCCTCTCTTCAGGGGCCCCAACATGCATGTGCCATTAGTGAATTCCTCACTCCAGCTTCTCCACTCTGAGTTTGGCTTTTACTGCGGCTCAGCCTGGCCACACAAAGAACTCAGCTTCAACTCATTTATGGCCCGCTGTTGTCTGAAATCAAACGGAGCCCACACATCAAGGTAAACTCACTTTGAAACAATACACAGATAAAAAGAGCCAAATGGTTAATGTCTAAAAGAGGCTTGTTAATTGTACCTATTTTCGACACTTAGCCTATATCAGGCATCCAGAGGCAAGAAAAAGCTGGAAGGTGTATGAGCAGAGCAAAGTTCGATGTGTAATTCGCATTAGTGCTCCATCAGCCAATAATTTAGCCAAAACTTGACTATGTTCTTGTTCATTTCACACAACAAAAAGCACTTTTATTGTCTTAATAAGTTCAAGAGACCTCTTTAAAGGTTACATTTTTTCCCAAACACAGACTGTGTTTTTAAACTGAAATAACTTAGAGCCCTTTTGGATACAATGCAGAACCTTTAACTTAATTTCACAAACTAATTTTACTGGGTATGAAACCTTAATTAGTAGTGCTGGACCATAAACTGACCCAGACACAGATCCAAGAAAAGCCGAGAGCAAAATTCAAAGTTCTGACACAAGGAGGAGAAGTCAGGGCGTGTCCTCCTCCCCCTTCCTCACCACAACACGGACACCCAACTCTCCCAGTCTCCAAGTCTTGCTTTTTAAGAAGGTCTGCTTTGGGCGGAGCGATGACGGCTGGGAGCAATTACTGGAGTTCTGCATCCATTTAACCCTGCCGCCTTTTAACAGCTCAGTTTACCCATTAGAATTGTAGCGCATGTTATTATTGTTATTTTATTCTCAAAAGCCTCTCCTCTTAGTGTCAGTCTTAGGGATGTAGGGCCTGGCCGCAGCCTGGTTGTATTTTCTTCTTTGTACAGCCAAAGGCAAGGATCCGCACACTTGGAAGAGATCTAAGCCTAAAAATATTTGCTAAGTGTTTACTAGATGATGCTTTTTTGTTGTTGTTTTTTTTTATCAGGAAAAAAATGGTCTAAAGCAGGTAGCAGTGTTGTACTTCTAAGACTGGGCCAGTATCTATTTGCTGTACCTTAAAGAGAGTAGGAATATGATTAAAACATTTAAATACTTTTACATTTATTTTGTGTACAAAGATCACAAACATGACATGATCTTAATGGAAAATATGTTTTATTTTGTTTTCTCAAACTTAGTCTCCCTCAGAGATTAGACAAAATAGTAGTGTTTAAAGAATTACATCAAGTGTCGACACATTCTTGAGTGTGTTTGATTAATGTTTCGGACATAAATTATTATCATGAGCCAAAAAAAATTCATAAACATGAAGTGACACACACTGAATTTACCTTTCTTTTTCCTGTAAAAATTATTATAAATTGTAAAAAGTAAATATCGAAAAATAAGACTTTTTCAGGCCAATAATATACTGATCTCTAATTTTCTTCAGGGGTCAGACATTGAGATTCAGGACCAGATAAAAGTTTTGCCATTAAACTCTTTTAGGCAGAACATTTTAAGGGGTCTTATTTTTTATGCGCTTAATAACTAAGTTTAAAACAATTACATTTTTTAGGATTTGTTTTGTTGATTCCTGTCGACTAAGTAAATATTGATTGATTATTGTTTGATTGATTTGTCCTTGGTCCTTCATTCCACTTACAAACAGTAGTGTAGCCCAGCCGTACGAGAATAGAAAGCTCATCAATACAAAACAATGGTAGTAGTAGTTTTTTTGCTGCTGTGTTGTCATTTCTCCTTTTACCAATCTATGTGACTTTATACATCTAGGAAAGCATAATCTGTCTCATCTATTTATATCTGCTACAATAAGAAATAATCCAACAGGCTAAAAATCTTTTAAAAATTAGAATTCATTGCAATTGAAATAAAGAGTATTACACCACAGTTTTTGCAGCAGTTCTTTTCATTAGTATTTCTGCATACCCTGATATTGTTATGAAGATGCAATATATTAGACATATTGTGCTGCCAAGGCGTTCTACACTGGGAAAATGAGCTAAATCATTTACAAATCTCACCTATACAAATAACTGTCTGTTAAAAAGAAGTAAAAAAAAAATCCTGGCTACGTTGTGGATAGTTGCTAGCATTCAAAGGTGCGTTAGGGTAATTATTGTTAAGTACACAAAAATGAGTGCTTGAGAGCTTCCTTGATGATCATCCAGTAATGCTTTTAAAGAAAGCATGAATCACAAGAAGGGATGGGTGAGTACAGAAGGAGAATCAGAGAAGAACTGCCCCAGGGTAAATACAGCTCTGCAGCCTTGGAGTGAGATGAATGGGAGGCCGAGTGTCAGGGACAGGCAGACAAACAACAGCTTCCCCTCTGTGCTAACATCTCCCTATCAGACTCTGGGGCCGCCCCCTACCCTCCATTACATTTCATCTCTCTGTAGCTTGAGAGTGGGTACAAGAAAAGCACCGCTTCCTTAGAAACTTTGAATAAGAGTGGAAAAAACGAAACAAATAAAAAGCTGCTAAAAGTATCCTTACATTGCATGGTCTAACATACCCGAGATTCGTATCCTAAATGCTTGTCTTTTCCAGCAAACTGGTTAAAGACTTAGAGAATGGTAAGATAACCAACAATGAGGTATGCATCAAGAAATTGGCTGTTGACTCTAACCAGTCATAATTTAGCCTCAGAGATGATCGGCTGGTTTGAAAAAAAAAAAAAACAATCCAAAGTTTAAAAACATTTTTTCCCCAATCAGTGAGCGCAACATACCTAAACACTAAGAGCAACACCCTTCATTGTCAATGTATTCTTCTAGTGGCAAAGATTCAAGTTTCCTTCAAAAAAAAACAAAAAAACTTGTACTTGCAACTCCCGCTAGTAGTCTGGCACACTTCCATTTTCCCAGAGCAAGTTTGCAGCTTTTTTAAACTTGCTAATGTTTTTGGTATTTGCACCATTTTTTATTTTTCCTCTGGTTTATTTTCTGTGACTGAAGCAGTTTAGTGTTTGTGTTGCACTGGGTTTTTTGTGTTCTTATTTACATATTGGGTTGGGCTCAATAATGTGTCTGCAGCAGGTTCGAGCATTAAGTGAGAGGTGAGGAGAAATGAGGCTGCCATAATATCGGCACCACTGATTGACCAAGAACTAACAACAGCAGCTAATGCAGCTGAATTGAAAATAACTGAAACCTTAAGTGAGAAGGGTTCGCCCTGTAATCAATGGGTCTCTTCCCACCGGTTACATGACAAAACCCTATTAAAAAACAAGTTTAATATCTCTTACACAGGCTTTCATTTTGATAATAATGACTACTTATTCTAATAATATTAATGCAGTTCCTTTACCCTGCATCCTAGTTTTTAAAAGCATTGAAAATGGTCTAAATTCAGTATTTTCAGGTTAGAGCTTTATTTAAACTGGAGAAAATATGTATCTTTGCAATCTTATCGAAAGCTACAAGCATGCCCATGTGTGAGAATGTTTTTTATATACCACTACACAAAAAGTGGGGGAAAAGCAAAAGCCCAAAGCCTCCTGCCCCAGGGTATGGCATGGCTTTAATTTAGACAAAGGCTCCCATAGGCTTTAATGCACACTCTAAGCAGGCCACATTCAGGCTGGCGTCTGGGCTATCACTGCCATCAAATTGGGCTTTATCAGATGGACATACTAACTGGAGTTGCTGTTACATGTCGATGGATTTTTTTCTCCCTGAGGTCTGGTCTTTCTCTTCCAAGAAAGAGAAAGAGAGCTAAAGATACAGCAATAGAGATATGTGCTGAGAGAAAACAATGTGGGAGCCCAAGAAACAGAATCCAGTCACTAAACCTTCCTGGTCACAATGGGAATGCCTTACATTGTCATCCGCTTCCTCCTCACTTTTCCTCCGTTTCTGTTTTGATGATGACTCCATGAGAGAGGAAAAGCGCTGTGCACCAGATAGCAGATAACTAACAGAATCCATAAATTAAATCAATAAACAACAGAGGGTGTAAAAAGCACAGGAAGCCTCAGAAAGGTAATATGGTGGAGCTCCCTGACCCCGTTAGCAAGGCAATCAGTTTGAGAGGGAACTCAAACAAGTAAAGTTATCCCGGAGAGGCTAAAGGGACTTTTCTATGGCATAGAAAAGTTCTTTGAAAACTGCGGGGGGTTGTTTGTGAATATGTCACATCTACAGACAGCTTCACAAGCCGGCGGAGTATGAGAGAACATCAAAAGCTAAAATACTCAAGGAACGTCCTGCTGGGTGTAAACGCTTCTTCACCTCCACATGCAATCTTTCTTTCTGTGTGTATTCTTGTAGGGAAGTGTGAACATGTCTGTTTGCTGGTGTGTCAAGGAGGTTTGAGCCAAACAAGCTGGAGCTTTTGCACTGGGGAGACCCAATGCATTTCTAAGACCCTTCCACGCTGCACCTCCTGACCAAGGCCTTGGATGTAGAGAGAAGGGCTTAATGTTTCTACTCATATTTTCAATCTTTTTGTCTCATTTTAAATGGGTTAACCTTGCACTGACTCACGTCAATACAGCAACTGAAGGCTTTGAAGCCCATAGACAAATTATTTTTTTTTCTCTCTGATAAAATCAAAGGTCTGAACCTGCTTGTAATAAACTTACAAGGAAAAGAAATTATATTTTATGTCAACGAATGTTTCTTTTACTAAAGTGTAATAAGTATCACAAATGTATGATAGATGGTGGCCTGATTACATTTTCATGCAAAGTATCAATCATTACAAATAAATTAAAAACAAACAAAATGAAATTTTCCTTAAAAAGCAAATTGACAATATAATTAAACAAAGAAGGCGAAATGGCTCAATGCCCAGGGCATCATTCCTCCAGGGAGCAGCAGAAGCACTTCAGACAAACAAGCTTTGATTAATATTTGATCACATATTTTTCCATTCAGAGTGGAAAATAAAACATTGTTACAGTGTTAGCACATAGGCCTGATGATGCTGGAGTTTCAATCAATTTAAAAAATCCCTAAACAGTTAAGAAAATCTGGAATATATCTCAGTTCAGGTAATTTAGATAGTATCAATTTACAACACATTGAATATTGAAAGATACAATCAAATTCCCAAAGCTATTCATTGACTTTGCAGGATTTGTTCCTACTGGATGAGTATCTGGCAACATAAACATTTGCTTGCAATGACACTACAGCAATCCCTCATGCATCCTGCATAAATGCAGCGAAGGTGAAGAGGAACAAAATCCCTTTTTACAGGAAGAAACATCCAGCAGAACCAGGCTCAGTGAGAGCAGACATCTGCCGAGGACAACTGGGGGTTTGGTTCTGTAATCCATAATAAAACATTGGTAAAAGCCAACATTGATTATAAAGCAGTCATTCCTAGACTAATATNTATATACGTAAGGTTAAGTCAAACTGACGGACGCTTCATAACCGGTTTAATTCGCTTTTTTTTCTAATTCTATGATTAATGGGAAGTAAGCCTAAGGGCGACGCTAAGTATAGAGGGCGCCCCCAACACATTTGTCGCCCTAGGCAATTGCCTAGCTCGCCTATAGCAATCGCCGGCCCTGCTTCATGCATCCTGCATAAATGCAGCGAAGGTGAAGAGGAACAAAATCCCTTTTTACAGGAAGAAACATCCAGCAGAACCAGGCTCAGTGAGAGCAGCCATCTGCCGAGGACAACTGGGGGTTTAGTTCTGTAATCCATAATAAAACATTGGTAAAAGCCAACATTGATTATAAAGCAGTCATTCCTAGCCTAAGGTATTTCTATACTGAAAAAAAATAAATATATATATATATATATATATATATATATATATATATATATATTTAAAAACTGCCTTGAATTGTGCCACTCTTAATCTGTTGCTAGAAAATGGTTTAAGTATTCAGAGCTGAGATCAAGAAATTTGTATGAAACAACTGCCTGTCTTTAAAGTACTCAGAGATAGTTATAGTAAACTATCAAAAATGTCACCTTTTGTCTGTATGAGCTTCCTAAACCTTGGAAAATATAAAATCCTATCTTTCTTCATTATTATTAAGTTCATGTTTTTATTTTTTTTTTAATCTGTATTTTACAAAAAAAATTATTACATGTTTAGCATCGAATATAAACCCACAGACACACACAAATAAACAATACCAGAAAAACAGGTCTTATTTAGTTTTTTGGTAAATCTCTCAAAAATCTACCTGTTTGTTAGGTCAAAGTGTTTTTCAATTTAAAAATACGCACATTTCACATGAAAGAACATTTTTAAAAATTACTTAAAATTTTTAATTGTGTGTTTTGATTTTTTTTATTTTATTTTATTTCTTTTCCCCCGTAGATGGAGACAGTCCTATTGATGCTCCAAAACAAATAATATTATTTTTGCTGTTTTAGATAACAGAGATTCTAACAACACCTTAAGTGCAACATGCAAAGCTTTATCACCCACCTATAAAATTAACTTTTTGTTTGGATCCGAATCAAGATTTGGATAAATGCTGTTTTAAAAGCCTAACATGTGTAGATTTAAAAGAATTGCTACATCTAAAGTAATTATATTATTCCCACTAATTTAGGGTGAAAGACAGGTATTTTGTTTCGGCCAAGCTGGGAGGTAGAGGTGGCTTTGATGGACAGAGCTACTGTTCAAACAATGGCTTTCTATTGATTGGCCCAGTAGATCAGAGTCTGTGAGAAGAATGTGTTCTGTCAGGATAATGTGGCACCAGAGTTTCTGTTTCAATCACAACACTTGCTCTACTGAAACCCACACTGCTTCACCGCGAGCATAAAGACACTAGCTCCTCAAACAGAGACAACTGTTTCCCCCAAGTCAGCCCGCTCACAACAAGAGAGACATTCATTAAAAATGCAAGAGTGAACATTTCCAATTATTCATAAAGTTCTTCCTTGTCAACATCTTTAAAAGAGTAAAATACAAAGGTTACAGGGAATGGCAGGATTTCATTAAGTAAATTTTGTGTTGGCAGCAGAAGACAAGAGCTGGGCAAAGCTTGCGCCAGGACTCTAATCTAAGCCATACAGTAAAACGCGACAGTCTGACTGCACAGACAGATTCAGACCAGCAAAACTTTAGAAATGTACACAAATAAAAGATAAGCAAAGCACACATGACAGCAGTAGATATAGTTTCCCCTGAGGAACACAATCATTGCAAGCTTAAGCATATGCACGCTTGCAAGCAGTAATAACAACCATTTGCAACAACATAACTGCAGTACAGAGTTTGTAAAAAAAAATTATTTCTAGCTTTGTTTGAAGGGAATTATCTTTAAGAAAAAGATCTGTGGCTTTAGGATATGTCTTCTTTAACAATCCCAATGTTAGTACAAGACACAGGAATGAAGATCTAGTTCCTGTTCAGGCCCAGGCCAGTATGAGATTACCTTAAGTATACAAAAGTCATGTCATGGTATTACGGTATCAGTTCCACTAAATACAAACAGAAAATGCATGACAAGTTTTAATCTCTTTTATTTCAGACCAAAAAAGCCCCCCAAAAAATACTGCAACCTAAATGTTTTATAGTAAATTACTTTGCATGTTAAATGTTCTTCATTTTAGCAGTTTTGTTTCAACTGCTTGTTAATTACAGTATTATAATAATTGCTTGTTAACTATATTTTTAAAACATTCCTAGCTCAATAGTTTCAATCTTCTTTAGTTTCTGTAGCGAGGCTATTTGCTACTTTTTCACAACAACAAACCTTTTGATCAGATGCTTTTTCTTGTATGTTTAACGCAAATTTTAGAGATGTGCCGATCCAATACCTGGATCGAATATTGGCTCCATTATTGGCAAATTTGCTGGATCAGAGATCCAATCTACTCTACTTTACATAAAACTTTTTTTTTTTTTTTTTACTGGTTATGTAGACCTTGTTTGTTTATGAATTATATAAAGTAAATTTATATCTTTGTTAATTTTTCACGTTTTAACAATGTTTATGTCAAAGCTAAAGCCTTCACTCACATGGCAAGATATGGGATTAATTCATTCCACAGTTGATTCATATCAGTATTGGATATCGGCTAAAATGCTTGGCCCAGGTTTCGGATTTATTGGAAAAAACTCGATCGGTGCATCTCTAGTAAATTTTTGTAGATCTTTCATCTATTGGACAAGTAGTGCGCATAACCAGCAGATCGAGGCAGCACTGCATTAGTTTGTACTCTGTAGCTTTGGTACCAAAACCTTTTAACTTCCATCACCCAAAATAACAGCATATGAGAGTCACCACTCTACATTTTGGGTTTTACCATACTAAATGACATAAAATATCTCCAGTATACTGGTGGTTTTATTTAAAGAGAGAGAAAAATATGGTCATAACTACAACTGTAGAAAATGTAGAATCCTTCTGGCTTCAAACATTGCTGGTTTACTTATTCTAATCTCTATTATGTTCCCTTTGCTGTAAGATGCTTGCCCAAATATGTAGTCTACAGTGGATTCAACAGTTAAGCCACTCAAAACATTCAGCAGACTCTAAGAATGCCCTGGCTATGCTGAGTTTTAAAAATACTGTCAGCCATAGGCTGAGGCACAACTGTCAATGGTCCTCTTGGGAGGAAGGAAAGAAAAAAAAACAACCCAAAAAACCTAAATCTATTTTTGCCTGCAATCAAGCCATGGGTCTAAATCATAGTCAGCCAAGGCCAGTGCCTGGATTTATAATGTGGGTAAAATGGTCAGAAAATAAAAACTGCATCCACTACTGGCACCACCTTCACATGACCATGCCAGGCGACACAAGGCTAAAACATTTACACAGGCCGGCTCAAATGGAGTATTGTTCCCTTGCTCGCTTTGAGAACAGGCACACGAAAATGCTAAACTAACAGTTGGACATTCCATACATATTTAATGGCACTGCACACACTTTATTTGTTGCTGTAACCCTGTGCCCTGAGATGAATGAATGGCCCTTTTGGTGGAGGCAGAAGGGTGTTTCTCTGTGGTGTGAGGAAAGTGCAGATGGCAACTGCAGTTCTCCCAGAGCACAAAATAAGCTGACTTTTTTCTATTTGCTGTGGTAGAATTTAGGGCAAAAAATAATAGCATACCCCATAATATTCTTATCCACGCTTTCTTTTTGTGCTGTAGAGTCTTGAAAAAGTTTGCAGTCCATATGAGTATTTCTCCATACCGCTTAGCTTCTGAGATGTTATCCAAACACACACTAGCACTGGCACCATTCAGGCTCACCAAACAGAAACAGATAAATACTTAGCCAAAAAAATAGTTTCTGTTGACGTGCAAGGAGATTCAGGGCTCTTTCCGAGGACTGCTTTAGATTAGCCTGGCTTTCAGTCTGCACGGAGGTCACATTACCCGCAACACATAGAGAGCCTGCGTTGCTCTGACTGCCAGTTACCTCTTAAAACAAATCAGTGTTAAGGAACTATCAACATGGTGACAAATACACTCATTTTCTCCAGCTGGGTCTGAGTCAGATGATAAAATTGTTTATTTTAAAGCTAATGTTTCTCCTGCATGACATAGGTCACGATAGAAGAAAAGGCACAAAAAATAAGGAGAGTTTCATAGGAAGTTAACATTAAAAGAGGAATAAAACAGATTCAACGGATGAAAACATTTATTTGAAAAGAAATTTGCCTGCTTAATCTTACTGTTTTTAGTAAAAAGCCTGTTTACTGCAGCATAAAAACATTTTCTTTAAGAAAAACAGTGACAGGTGAGTTTTATTTGGTTAGCATAGATAGGATGTTTAGGAAAATATTTGGCATTTTCTTCTTACGGCCAAGCCTTCTTTGTTGGTAGTTTAATTCATCATGCAGCTCATTTATTGCATTTCTACTTTTTCTGAATTTTCTTTGTACTTGATGGTCAAAATGTTGTCAGATAAATGATTTAAAGATGGTAAGGGATTCTTTTGAGTTATTAAAAGGGAATTTTCAGCCAAACAAACTTTCTGGTTTTATAATTATTTGATTAATTATTAGATATTTACTCCCAACAAAAATAAATAAATAAATAAGAGCCTCTTCCACAATAAACATTGAAAAAGCCTTTAATGTTAGCATGCTGTGTTAACAGGAAACTGCAGAACAGATGCTAACCTAATCAACATTAGTGGTTGATAGTAAGCCAATTTGTTTAATGTTATATAAACAAGTTATAACTGTGTGTTTTATCCAAGCTTAAACAGCAGCTGTCTTAGTTGTGTCCATCTACACAGTATGTGAACAGCTTTTTTCCTTCTTTAAGAAAATAAAACTGTTAAACTCAGTTCCAGGGTGTGAAGATTTAAATTCCCACCATTAGATCCAGGCCCTTGGTAATAATACAGCCACAAAACGTTATTGTATGACACAGTCTTACAATGATGATGAATCAGAGCATTTCAATAGATAGCAATGCCATGCCATAAAATGTTTCTCCCAAAAATCCATTGGTTTTTATTTTATTAAATTATTTAAGTCTTTGCCACTGAAAATGCTGGATTAAATATTTTTAAGAATAATTCTAATGGCCAAAGAGCAAAAAACACTGAAAAAGGTTTAAACAACAGTTAAAAAAGGCAGATATTAAAGGAACAGCAGGCAACAACAACACTGTGGAGGATGTTCCAGCACAAGCCAGAAATGAACAGGCCAGATATCTGACACAATACAGTCTAACAATGCTGAGAAAGGGAAAATGAAAAATGGACTTATCACTTTTATCAATGGCTTTTTTTCTGAGTGTATGCGTTACGTAAGGGGAAACGGAAGCTAGCTTCTCAGGACAGGAACGGATACTTGAGACGAGGACTGTGGGCACAAATCCTGCACAGCCACAGAGCCAACACGGCTCAAGACCCTTTAGGATGTATAGTTACAACCCTCCGCTCACAGTTCCAAACAGACGCTCCAAACTGGACATGACAAACTGGCGAGGAGAGCCCCTTTATGTCCCCTGAGATACTGGCCTTCTCTTTAACATTCCTCATTCTCCCCCTGCTGTCAAAGGGGCAATTCACCGCCTCACACTGCTACAAAACCCAGGCAGCTTTTTAAAACAGGATGTTTGTCTGAGGCCTCCTTCCCCTCAAATAAACAATCCGCAAAACCTGATTTCGGGAGGCCAAGTGGAAGCACTCGAGTCACATTATTTCCACATCCCGTATCCTGCAGCATTCGGACTCCTGAGGGAGTGTGGGCGGCCAGGCATTGGGAAGGCTTCGGGGCTGCGGTAGAAACCTGAGGCCATATGCCAGGTTTCTAGAGAAGAGCAATATCACTCAGGGGTCTGTAGTCATAGGAAAGGGATCTTGCTTTTAGAAAGAAGATTTTTTGAGACTTGTTTTAATATAAATTAACACATCTACTCAGATCATTAAAGTCTTCACAGGAAATTCAGGAAAAAAATGTGCTAACTCCAATCTGGCTTTATAAAGAGAAACATAGCAAGGCTGGACTGCACTGGCTGATAATTCACAATATTTCCACTCGTCTCTGACACAGACGGAGGGAATGGTTTGATGGGGAGTGATAGTCTCTTCCTAACACAGACAGGCAAGTGTGATTAGTATTGATTGCTTAGCTTAATTTGTTTAGCTCCACAGTGAAAATGTATGCATGTGGACTCATATGAAGACACAGAGGAAGATAAATAGTCTTGCAGATTTATAAACAAAAGGATCTCAGACGCCTATTTACAGTCTCACTGCACTGTGATGCACGCTACTAATTTTCAGACTTATTTGCTACATAACCATTTGAGGTCTTTCTGATCTATCCGACAACTAACCCTGTTTGACATGAAAGAATTACTTTAAACCTGAATAGACTTGACAGAGGGACTCTGTAGAAAGTCTGTGACACCTTTTTAACCAGTGTAAGGATGATATATGAATCATGTAGTAGATTCTGCTTTACTTGCTTAAGCTTCTGTCTTAATTAATTCCAAATCAATTAACTTTTATTTACTGATTATCTGCTATAACTAATCCAGAGGTTTTAAGGGAAGAGAATAAGATAAATCACAATGTTTGGTGAATTTACACAACAATTTGGTGGAGTCAATTTATTGTCATCTTTGATGCATCAAATTTCCAACCAGTACAAAATAATTCATAATAAAGAAATTCAAGAGTTTCTGTGGTTTCTGTATTCTTTTTTTTTTTTTTTTACAAATAAAACCCTTAAATATTTGCAAAGAATTTCATGTTGCCCTTTTTGATCTGTAAAACCTTTTGAAATCACTGCTACACTTTAAGAAATAGAAAGGTCATGAAAGCTGTACAAAATAAAATCCAGTTTTGTATATACTTTGTGTATTCAAAATTACAATAAAAGTTGTCTAAGTGAGTCTAAGTCTAAGAAATAAAGTCAAATCAACTGCTGTCAGAAATCAGCTAATTAGAAAATATTGAAATAAACATTCAAAGAACATTAGGAAACAAACAGTAATAAAATCATAAACACATCAGACTGTTTTTATACAGATGAAGACACCAGAGCCATTACACTCAGAGCATTATCAGGTTTGCAGATAGTTCTGTTATTGAGTAGCTTTTAACCAGAAAAAAAACATGGAATGGTAGTTTACGACATTTTAAAACAGTGCTAAGCTTCCTTTCAAAACATAAATGTAGATAAGAACAAAAAAAAATTGTATTGAGCTTGATTATTCCAGTAGTGATAGACAACCAAATAGTAAATAAATTCCTAGAAGCTTAATGATGATGAATTCAGCTAATAAGTGTTAGCGCTTTTATCTCAAACTTTTCAATTTTAATGTCAGTCTTTTTTTTCTGTTTTATTCTAATTCCATTTAGTCTATTCTTACCTTTGCTTTTATCTTTTGGCAGGGGTCACTTTAAATCTGGAATATCCCCCGTGAATAACAACTGTGTGTCTGGCATTGTTGAAAGATGCAGAAACACTGTGGCATCCCTCTTGACAATCTCAGGAACCTCTATTACATCATATCCTCAAAAAAGCCAAGATAATTCTTTTATCTGATTCTTCTAACCACAATGGGCTGACTTTCAAAATTTGCCATCATGACAGACTTACAGAATGCCAATCTGTAAAGCCCAAAGAGTGAGCAAATCTTTCATTGCAACTGCTGTCAGACTGATGAATCCAGCTAGCAAGGCCTCCCCTGAAGCATTTTTCTCTATGGTGAAAGATTGTTATTGCATGTTACCTGTGTTTCTGCTGACAGAGCAACAATTTGCCCTTCAGGAAAAATGTTGTCCAACTGAACTGATTGGAAGATGGATGGACCAAAATATAGGTTAACACTGGGAGAAAACTTGTTAATGGCAGCAGAGAACTTAAGGCGTGTGCTAGATGTAATCCTAAACACACAGCCTGAACTACAATTGCATGGTTTAGATCATAGCATATAGTTGTGTTAGAATGATCCTGTCCAAACCTAGAAATACATACAAAATTCTTAAAATGCTTACAAAGACTTGGAAACAATCCCAAATAAATAAAATCTGGTTCATTCATTAAACGGGATAAATGCAAGGGTCTCAATACTTTTGCAAGGAATTATGATAGCGCAGAACAACCTAACCAAGGTATCTTATTTTCAGTGTAACAGCTGGTGAGCAGTAATGACAAATGTAAAGAGCTCCTGACGTCAGAGACAATTTGACAGGACAAAAAGTCAGTGTATATAATCCTCCCCTCGGACAGTCATACAGGAAGCAATGAGAGGTGCTTCAAAGGGCTTCATTTCGATGCCGACACAACTAAGCCTTGGCTTTGTGCGAGCAGAGCAGGGACAGTATTATACATTCCCTCACACACTATGGTGTGTCATATCCAAGGTAAAGAGTTGAAAACATGATCTATTAATCAGACAGTGTGATGGTGCCAAAAATAGATTTCTTTAACTGGAAATAGACAAAATGTGTGGAAACTAGGGTTGGGAATATAAAAAAAAAAAAAAAAACTAATGCTAGACTTACAGGGACTGATTGGGATTAGGAACTATGCCAAGTTATCTTTATTGTCCCAACTCTGCATTGATTAAACTACATTTTTTAAATCTAAAAAGGCAGTCAGTTGAGAGAACTGCTATTCAAATTCCACAGAATATACCCTGAAAAGTGGTCGAGCAAGCTTATCTAGAAGACCAACCAGTTCCGATCTGTTTCTTTGCCATTGTGTGATACAGAAGAATGCACAGTGGGTATTTCTGTAGCCCTGGGCTGCAAAACAGAATATGATTATTTAACTACACCCCACCTAGCTTATGCCCTCAAGATTTGCTTTTTAAGAGGTTTACTGGTTTCTGCATGATGGGTGGAGTGTGGATCTCAAACAGCTTTTGTTACATGCATATATACACTGTAGTGAACTTTTATCAGAAAGACACCTTCATGGCAGCGGCATGTTAAACATTAAATACAGTTCAAATGCTGTGTTTTTATAAAATGATTAATCTCCTAATCTTTTTTTTTTTACATTACAAACACAAATAAGTATCATTTGTTGGGAATTTATGTATATACCAACAAAAAGTGGTGGACAGTTATACAGTAGGACAAAAATATATTGTTTAACTAATAACAATTTGAAAGCCCCTTGTTGTTTTTCTTTTGAGCAACACTATGGAGCACACCAGAAAGATCAGGGACTAACCCGTGGATAAACATATGTAAAAGGTGTCTGTTCTCTATTTAGCTACAAACAAAACTTTGTGTTTGCTGGAAAACTAAGACTAAACCCTTGTGGCTCATTGTGAAATGAGGTGGTGGCAGCATCATGATGTGGGATTGCTGTCTCTCAACAGGGAGCGCAAAGGAAAGTCCAGACCTAAATCCTTTAAAACACCTCTAGCAGGACCTGACAGATGTTAAAATGATGCTTTAAAGCTGACTGAGCTTAAGTTATTTTACAAAGAACAAATTCAGTCTATAGTCTTAAAAAAAAAGGTTTTTTTTTTTAAAAAAAAAGGTTTTATTTCAATTCCCAATTATGCTTTATTTTGAATAGACTAAAATAGAAGTTATTAATAGGTTAGCCCACTGAGTTTGACAAATATAAAGAGACTATTGCAAAGAATTGTGTGCTTTGCAGACCTCTCAATCTGGGTTTTACATGGATACATTTTTTTTTTCAAAAATATACTATGCTTTCATTAACTACAGTAGATGTGCACTTTTCAATGCAAAATGCAAATCTCATTTCTATTCTAAACCAAAGAACATCAAAGACAACATTAAAGTGGTCATTCCCTTTCTCAAGCCGTTGTAGCTGAGTGTGTCAATGCAGTGTGATCTAAACTGGCCTCTGCAAACAGCAATACAGCTGGAAGAAACCAAAGCTCTGCATGTCTTGATCCTCCTTTACCAGAGCCTCTGAGGAATTGTGGTGCGCGCTCTGACAAGCCCCTCATTTGTTGACTCAGGGAGTGTCGCCGGGCCATGCTGAGGTGGTGACAGCCTGTGCGTGCTGCGGAGGAGGGGGACGTTTTGCTGACTGAATACATCTCTGCAAGGTAGCCATGTCAACTTCTCCTTATGCCGTGACGACCCTTTAGCAGGAAATACCCGTCCTTGCCGGCTCCAAAACAAGGGCTCTTACTGCCTGATCTTATAGTACTGTGCTTGGTGGACACGACCCTTTCATGAATTACCGAATGAAAGGTATGTATACCAGGAAAGGGAGTGTTTTATTTCAAATCAGGAGGACAGGAACATTTCCACTCCTCTCTTTTGGTGTGGTTACATTCACAGAAGGACCTCCATTTCCAACCCCCTCCCCATGGCCCAGTCTCAGCAAGGTTACACTGAGCTACACATAGTAGTAAGTCTGCCCACATGCACATGGAAAACTATTTGAGTGTGTGTGTCAGTTTCAGAGCAGTCTTGCATCTTATTACAGTTTGATCCCTCAATATTTCGGTAAGGAAAAAGGAAAGAAAGGAGGACATGTGCTAAAGGCAGAGCACATGCCCCTTCAAACCCCTCCAAAATGAAACCTTTCTCTTTAAAGCGAATGTCCTTTAATTATAAAAAGTATATCTTAAAATTGAAACTACAGCAATACACATAAATAACCCAAATGCTAAATTACACTCCAGAACTTTCAAGGACACTCTTAAATCTGCTCTACTTCCATCAGCACTTCTCAAGTCATAAGGAAAACCAAAGCCCAACTTTTAAACAGGGATCATACTGTTATTCACATATGGACTCTGTTTTACAAGTTAACTGTGGTTATAACTTGAAATAAAATTTTAGCTCAGGGTAAAGAACAAAGAATAAGTATACTCATACTGATTGCCAATAAAACTGTCTTTTAAACCATGCAATTGCTTGAGGATACATGGTTTTACAACCATTCTTAGATTAAACAGGCCTTAGTATAAACCTATTCCCACTCATGAAGACACAGATATGGCTAAAGCTGACAGCATAAACAAATAACTACATTGTGAGAACCTGAATTTACTTTAAGAAGTAAATTAAGAATAAGAATGTATCCACAAAAAAAATCACGATACCATAAGGACATTTTGTGGCTCAGAATGGACATAGAGAATGCAGATTAAATTAAAGGAATCATAGGAAAAGTACAATCCTTAGAAAACGCACTAAAAAATATGAAACCCCCTCCAAAAAGCCCCACTAAATATAAATAAACAGCCCCAACCCTTCCATAAAAAACAGAAACACACTGACCATCACAGACTACAGGTAACCAC
The DNA here is from genome assembly GCF_000732505.1 of Cyprinodon variegatus. Taxonomy (NCBI): domain Eukaryota; kingdom Metazoa; phylum Chordata; class Actinopteri; order Cyprinodontiformes; family Cyprinodontidae; genus Cyprinodon; species Cyprinodon variegatus. The sequence continues at coordinate 56,873 of NW_015151465.1, read as the reverse complement.
TGAAAAGATGCGGTACATTTATAAGTATTGACTGCACACAGAATGACTGGACCAAGATTTCCTCTCTATGTGTTTAAAGTTTGCAAAAAGATACTCTCTGCCTGTTATCGTGATGAAAGAAAATACCCTTCTAAGAAGTACTCAGAAACTTCACCTTTAAAACAATTTCAATTTAAAAACAATTTCAACTTTTAGGTTCTGTATAATTTTGAACTTCTAGAGAAAATATGAACGCCACAAAGCTTATTTCTGTGCCTTGATTGTTATCTCATCATATCCCGAATAGTACGATGTACTGTAAATGTACTTCCTATAATTTTTAAAGTTCTGAAATGACTTCCTTGTGTAAAAACAGTTTAGATCAAAACACCATTTGGAGCTTTTGGACGTGTGGATCTTTTTTGATCTATTTGGAAATGTAAAAACAAACCCACCTGAAAACTCTCCTGGTGTGATGTTTGGTGAGCTGGCTGCTTCGCTTTCAGTGTATGACAATGTGGAGTCTGAGAGATCTGCAGAGAATAAATCAGGGGTGAGCTTCACGTTTACTGTTCTTCAGTGCTCGGTAAAAAATTGACTCAACTTGTGCTCTAAGTGTGTCACCCCGTCAACTAAAGGCATGTTCTAGAGTCTCTAAACTCCAGTTAACGATTAATCGTTTACTGAATTAGTTGACGATTGTTACAATAATCGATTAATTGTTTCAGCTCTGTTTCTGTGTAAACCTAATCATGTATTTTGCCTTATCCTGTTATAGCAGTTTTTTTTAAAGCTTCCACGTTTTGTGTATTTAGAACTTACTTTTTTTAAAGCCAGATAAAAAAACACGTGAACAAGTAGCCTACATTTAAATCAATACAAAAATGTAATTTTGTAATCATATTAAGGACTTTGTAATATTACCAACACTGTGGGAATAGTTTGTACTTGTTCTGCAGCAATATATGAGTAACTATTAAGAAAGTGAAGAAGCAGCCCCATTTATAGCTTCTATAAATGTAAGTTTCTAAAATCTGTTGTTTTTTTCCTACACTGGTTAAAAACAACACACTAATATGATTTAAATAAAGACATTTCTAAAAAGTTTATCCGAGTATTTGGGTCTTACCCAGTGGCTTGTGTTCTTCATTAGGGGAAAGCCTCGAATAAGGAGGAGGAGGTGACTCTGCAACACATAATAAAGATCTCAATAAGCTAATAAGATGCATGTTTAATAAACACAAATAACAGATTTTTAAAGATTTAAAAGATTGAAGTTTTAAGAGGAATCATAACAATTAGCATTTATAGCAGTTTTTACCGAATAACATTACATTAGTTCTGTTTCTCTTTCATAAGAGCAAAGAAAAAGGCAACAAATGCACAACTGAATTCAATTCACATCAAAGGCTATAAAAAAGACAACATATCAAATTCAGAGCAACAGACTGCATCTGCACGATATAAAAACAAATCTTTTATTTCACAAGCTAGTTAAAATACTAATAAACTCAACAGAAAACGTTTGTTGCTGTTGTTTAATCTTGTATTATTAAATAGTTGCAGACCACTGTCTGCCCATAACCTGAAGTTTGAAGTTTATTAAACATGAGCAAATCTGCTTTTTAATGTCATTCCACCCAAAGATCCTGCCCCTATCTAATAAAAGCAAAGAAACAAAGAGAACAGCTTGCACAAGAGGGAGAGCACAAAGGAAAGAAAACTTTGTGAGCATGCTGTGACCTCGCCTACAGGGAAAATGGGAAGGAGGAAAGCATAATAGCAGCGGGTCCTTTAAGAGTGGCGGCAGTAATTGCCAGGATCTGAACTCAGTCACTCAGATACACAGCTAGTCAGTCTGGCGCCAACAGTATGCAAACTGTATATTATCACCACTCCTTCACCTAAATAGCATGAGGGGACCTCCTCAGGACAAAAAGAGCTTTTAAAGTGCAACTTGAAACCGATCTCATTCCAAAAGTATAATGCCTGTCGAATTAAAAGGGAAAATATTTCTGCTCACTTGGAGTAAAATAAGCCCTCTGTCTGGCATTGCATTCCTTAGAAAACCTCCAGGTTACATAAAAAACCTTGATAACTAGTTAGTTTTGAGATCCTATAAACGTAGATTAAACTGAGGTTCAAGCTAATTTGGGAATGTTTGACAGTTCCAGAAATTATTATTAAATCAAAGTTAATTTCCTGAATGGCATTAGCTCCCACTCCCTATTTCTATCTTTTCTTGTTTTACAAATGATGTCAAAAGTAATGATTAAAGCCAGGATTCAAAGCAGGTCTTCTTGAATAGCATGAAAGAAATACCAGTTCTATTGGGCCACGCATGAGCGCATGTGAGCTATGTCTACTACAAGCTTTAGTCCCAATATGGGGTATGTTCCTCGCTCACTCTGCTTCCAACTCATCTTGGATGGTTTACTAGCAAGGAAGCTTACACATCTACATAACTAGATGGATACTAAACAAAAAACTTTTAATTTAGACATTTAATTCATGCATTTATTAATTCCAATAAATAGCATGTGAGGACAAGTGTGCAAATGCTACGTCAGTTCCTCAACTTTGCCTCATTACAAATTTTAATATTGTTGCCCATGTGACTTTCAAAGTGCTTGTCATAGCCAGCTGGCTCTAATAAATGTAGATGTTATGGAAAATCCGCCCCATGTGCCAGTGAGGAGACAGAAATACTGACGCTCGCATCTCTACACACGATACCAGGCCTTGTCATCGGGTCACTGGGGTTGAGTGGCCCAGCGTTTAAGGTTTTCCAAATCACAAGCCTCCCCCTGCCAAAATTTAATCTGTTTAATATAGGTCAGAGAGGCTCTGCCATGGAGAGCTCACAACCAACACACACACCCACACACCAACTGAAAGTGACCTGTGGAGCAGCAGGTCCAAATCAGCGGCTGAGACTAAACAGCAAAACACATACAATATGCTTTTAAAAAGGTTACTAACAAGGATTATGCTGAAACTTTAAACATAATCAAGACTCCTAACTAGATATGAGGTGGTTGGCGGTATCAAGATATACCAAAGTAAAAAAGTCTAGCACTTTCTACAGTTTAAATACATTCTGATTTGATGCATATACTATAGAATAATAGTAACAGTGCTCCACCTGAAGACACGTTTAAAACACTCACAATGAATGCAGTATGGGCTTTTTGAATATATATATTTTTTTGCAAAAGACATGAGCAGTCATCCTGAAGAATGGAGAAGCTCTTATAAAGGTAATCATTTTTAAAAGTACTGTTGGCCAACTATGCTGGGCATATCTGTTATTCAGCTGCTTACAGGCTCTAAAAGATCAGATAGCTTAACTAAATAATCAGTTAATATCAATTTTATATACTTGTGTTACTCCACAAAGAGAAGTTTGGTAATAGAGTACAGTATAATCTGTGTGATAAGCACTTGAAGGCTAATATGTAATGTACAATTTTTTTGTAAAGTGTAATCTTTGCACTGAAAACAAAATAATAAAAATACATCCTATAGATAAAATTATCATAAATATTATTTTTTTTTTTTTTCCTGAATTGTAATCTTCTCCTTTGAGGTTTGGTCTGAAGATGCTCAACACTGAATTTATATTTCTGAGAACTACAATAGAAAGAGTGGCAGAAATGTGACTATCTCTTTAATTTTATAGATGTATTTGCTTTAACAGAAAAGGAGGAATTAGAACTCAGAAAGTGTATCAACACAAATGCTTTTAATTGATGTGTTTAGGGGTGAAAATGGTAGCTGTTAGTTTTGATGCACTTTACAGAAGACTTTTCAGTGTTTGACTTTATAAACACAATTTAGAATCGATTAATGAGAACTGTCTAATTCTAAATTCTGAGTCAGATGCATCTATAATGATAATTGCTGCTTTTCTGGTTAAATATAAAAGCAATTAAATCATGTTGTACATATTAGCCTCAGATGTTTGTGTTAAACACACCAATTCTGAGCTATAAATTAATACGTTGTCCCATAAATGTGACTTAAAAGACAACACGACAGCAAAATCTCAGCTAGATAAGATAGATTAGGTATATTTTTCCTTAGAAATACCAAAACAATCCATAAATGGAGAAAATCAAAACCTTCCCATATCAGCGTTATGATACTTGAATGTCTTATTTCAAGAAGGATTTAAATTGTCACGTGACAGGGTGGATAATGTCGGTCATTGAAACCTATCTAATCAAACCAGCCTTTCTCTGCTTTTTTTCTGTACATCAAAGTAGGCCAAACCAAAAGGCTGACTGGAGCCAAGAGAATATTTGAAAGAGATAAACTGACTAATCTCTTAGCTGCATTGTGGCATTTATAGTATGTCTTACTTCACATTAGAGGAGGCCTTTTGTTGAAATGGGTCTCAAACAGATCTAGCTTTAGAGGATGACTTTCTGTTAATGCCACAAGCCCTCACTATCTGCATATCAACTCCCTACTGGTGGAGTTAAATTGGTTGTATTTCTGAGAAACGCTGAAAAAACTGGCCAATATTTGTTGAGTATTTGGTATTTGGAGTTAGAGGACAGCAAAAAAGATACAACCGATAGAAATTAAGTGATGAATATGATAATGTAGACATGTAATCGTTAATCTATGAGGATAATCTTTATCTTGCTCAACAATAAGCTATTCTAAAACTATCTACTAGGGCATTTTAAGGAATGTTAAACATAAGAGTGTGACGATACATCCAGCCCAAAAGGCAAGACGATGCATGATATTCAGATAATGAGAACAGGAGAATATTTAATTAGACAACATATAAATACGACTTAATTGTGTATTTGGTGTGGAATCAACAGAAGTGGTCAGGATACCTTCAGAAACCTGATGTCACCCTTTAATGACAGAAAGCTGTGAAGCCAAATTAGGCATCATCTGCTGCCAACAGTTAGCCAGTCTTTGAACAGCGTTCAACTTTTGTATATTTATCACTGTTTCACATTTTTTACAATGTAGCAATAGTTACAGTTTATGAATCTATTATAGATGATGAGGGCCTCACTGATGCTAAGATTGGCCAGTGTCGTCACCCAGAAAGACGTCCTTATTATCCGACTCCATCAACACAAAAAGGAAACTCAAGAACCATTTCCACCTTAAAATAAGAGTCTACAACGGGAATTGGGGTTTCAAGCATTAAGCACTTCCCTCCATATCCAGGGCTGAAAATAATACCTAAGACAGAGAAAGTCATGGTGGGCCATGCAGCAACTGGATGGGGTGGGGCACAACAGACTCCATTTTTATTGGAATCTCTATTAGCACTAAATCTCATTACAACCCAACTGATTGGTTGGATCAACAAATATGCCATTTTAAAGGTTTGCTAGTCATTTCATATGCTTTCATTTTTTTTCCCTGCTTGATGTTTTGTGCTGACCATGTGCTGTTTCAGACCATTGATTGGGGTCATACCTAGTTTGACAAGTGTTCTAAGGATAGTTTTCTTTGTATGACTTGAGTAAACAATATCTACCAGGCAGAGTTCAATCAATTGTGTTTTTTAATTAAGGATCACAAGCTGTTCGTTTAAAAAAAAAATGTAATGTTCTGATGCCCAAACTGCAGACCAGAACCCCTGCCTTGGAGCTATAGTAAGAAACACCATACAGTGTATGAAAATACCAAAAAAAATGTACAATTGGAATGAACTGCAAAAGTATAAGTTTGGGTAAAGTTATTTCTGCCATATATAATAATCTACGTGGGAAAAATGAATCAGGGCCAAAATGAATGAGAACAGAATAATATAAAATACTTTTTTCTATTTTTAATCAATTTACAACCCCATTAAACTTCAACTCAAATTATCATTTGCACATTTATAAAAAGCTATCCCTAAAATGTATTTTAAAATCTACATTCAGTAGAAAGGAGAAATAAACTCAAAATGAAATAGTTTAATGAGGATAAAATAGCGTAAAGGTAATCACTGGCAAATAGGGGAAGTGACCCAGAGTTAATTATGGGGATAACTGCAAACAACTTACACTTAAGGCCCCGCTTGTTTCGCTTATACCTTTGGTTGGCTCTAATTAACTTGGTTTTGATTGCAAAAAAAAGGTACTAAGGAGCTTTGGATAGGAAGAGAAGCTTAAGACAAGCGGTTGGAGTGAAAATATGTCCTTACCTGGCCCACAGAGCCGACTGTAGTGATAAGGATTGCAGCATACTGTTGGACTGTCCTGGGCCCCAAAGCTCTTGCACTCACAGAGCGGTTTGAGCTGGGCTGTGTGCTGCAGGTCAGCCCATCGGTACACTTTGCACACAAGCAGCTGAGGGGATGCCACATGCCCACCCAGGATGAGTTCTGTCCTGGAAATCATCACACAGTCAGTGGGCATCCCTCCCCTGGATTCTACCGCCTCCAGCAAGGTATCCAGCCCCTTCTCCTTTAGCCGCTTCAGCAGGGAGTATGTGGCTGTCTTCAGCTCCTGCTCCAACACGGTGCGCGGCATCGCCTCCTGCGCCTCAGGAGAGCTGCCACCGTCTCCAGGTCCGAGGCTCCTCAGCATAAAGTGGCACGGCCCTGGATCCGTGGTGCTCTGGGCCGTCTCGGAGTGGTCCCGCTCTTTAAACAAGCAGCACGTCACCGTCCTGCACTCGCTGTCCTGCGCTGAGCGGGGGCTCCCTTGCTCCGGGACGCACACTGCGCCCGCATCTTGGTCCGACGTGATCCCCAAGTCGCCGATGCCTCCACCTTCTCCGCCGCCGCTCTCCACGGCGCACACCCCCCCTATGTCCCCGAAAAAAGACCCGCTGAGGGTCATCGGTCTGAACTCCGTTTTGGGAATTTTCTCTGGGTTGTTGCCAAAAAGATCGTCCCTACAGCCCTCACCAATTCTGCCATTTCCATCCTCCCCTTCTTTATCTGGGATCAAACGGCTTCTCCAGAGTCGCCGCACAAGACCTGAGCGTTTCGTCCTGAACATACGACAACTTGAATATTATGAAGGGGAGGCTTTATTCTTAAACGGATATACTACTCCTGTCTTTGCAAAACATCAATGACACTGAAATGCCGTGCAGTCGCATGCACAGCCAACCGGAGAGCATCGGGGGCAAAACCGCAACATTAGACTGACGGTTGTTTTGTTGCATTTACAACAAGAAAACCATGCAACAATTGCACTGCAGCATTCCGTTTAAATGCATGCATTTGCCGGATTTTACAATAAATAACCAATAACTGTTGCGGTTAGCTGTGGAATGGACTGTTTATGTGTTTGAAATGAACGAATAAAACATAAACATGAGCTGTAACATAATCCAAGCATGTACCCTTCAACCAGAGACGCTTTAAAGTCACAACCCGAAACACTTTAAAGAGCCTAGGATCGACTTTCTACAGCGGCACGCAGAGTGTGAGGTAGCCCACTTCGGTGTGATTAAAATCCCAGGGAAATGCACCACAAGTCCACAATCCTCGCCGTCTTTTTGATGGGGTTATGTTTTGTTAAATCCAGACAAAAACTAAATGATCTGAAAGAAAACATCCAAGCGAGTTTCCAGCTTTACGCGAAGAGGCTCGATCCGCGTCTGACCAGTTCTCCTGCGTCTCTGCTCAGATCTAAACCAAACTGCAGCCTGGATCGTTTTCTTTCTCCGTTTCTCGCTCTTTTTCTCTTCTCCCCCAGTCTTCCTCACTCGAACACACACACGCACACTCACACATACACGCGGGGCCCCCGAGGAGAGCGGTGGAGCCATTGGCTGACTACCATCATGTGCTAGTCTAGACACTTTGGCGGCTATGAGCCGCACTGATTGTTGCGCAAACAAGGTTTCAAGTTTCTTAACTCTTAAAGGCGAAACACTCACCTCTCGCTTTTTTAAGTTAAAGTTACTGAAACTAATTTACATTTGAGCCGCATTATGTTTTTATATGTCATAAAATAATCAGGGAAAGGAAGGCATTATGGAAGTTTTATACAGCTTATCCTTCAGTGAATTTTCTTTCCTCTCAGTTTTCTACTGATTAGCAGCTAATTAATAAATAATAAATTGTTAATCAATGAACAATTATTTGTCATTTATAATATTTAAAATAATTAATGTATCTATTGTTTATTACATTAATTTGTTAAGTCCTACAAGTTTAATATTAATTCTTATTTTATATCCTGATTATTATTTATTATTTTTTTTACTCAAGAAAAAAAGTGCTGCAAACTGCATAGCAGGCATTATTCTATACTTTGTTGCCAAAAGTATTCTTTCATCCACTTTCACACATAAAAACACGCTTTCTTAATATGAATATTCTTTAGGAAGAGCTTTCCACTAAGTTTAGGTCAGTGTATATGATCATTTCTGACCAATCGCTCAGAGATGTAGTTGTGAGGTCGGACTATGATGATGGATGACGAAGCTTGGCTCCTGACGCTTTTGAGGCCAATCTACATCAAATTAATCATCTATGTCTTGACTGGCCTTGCTTTGTTAGCTGATGCACAGTAATTTTAGAGCACCATCCATCCATCCATCCATCCATCCATCCATCCATTTTCTGTCATGCTTATCCCAAGCGGGGCCGAGAGGGGTTCTGGTGCCGGGGTACACCCTGGACAGGTGGCCAGTTCATCGCAGGGCACCATACCAATTACCGTTCCAAAAATATTAAGAACATGAAATTAGCCAAAATGTCCTGATACGCTGAAGCATTTAGATTTATTTTCTCTGCAACTAAAAGACCAATCACAAATTCTTAAAATCAGCCCCACATAACACTCGCAGTATAAAATGTTGAATTTCACATAATGTGATCATGTAGGTCTGGTTTTGCTGGCTCCTGCCAAACCTTGACCCTGTCAGATTATGATACAGAGGATTCTTATATTCTAGGAAAACGTTGTGTATATGGCGATGATCACGAAAACCTGTTCTCTATCCACCTTTCCCTAGCTAGTCAAGCCCCTGCTCCGACTTTCAACAGGTGAAGTGTCCTTGGGCAAGACACTTCACCTGCATTGTCTACTGATGGCTGTCAGAGGGCCTGGTGGCGCCAGTGTACGGCAGCCCCGCTTCTGACAGTGAGCTCTATGGCAGCTGTGGCTACATTGTAGCTTACCAACATCAGTGTGTGAGTGTATGCGTGAATGGGTGAATGACTGAATGTAGTGTAATGCGCTTTGGTCAAGTCTCCTGACTTCAAAAAGCCCTATATAAGTACAGGCCATTCACCATTTACCATTTTAATCTGAAAGCCATGGGAAGGTCTGCAGTTTTGCAGCATCTATCATTGCAGGAAGTTGGAGCCCTCTGCAATCTATGCACTTCAGCATGTGCTCACAGGGGTTATAATGGACCAACACCACCTCACTGACTTGAAGATGTTCTCAATCACTTCTATTAATATAATTCCACTTAAGTAGCAAGACAACACAATGACAGGAGTTCATATGTCCTAACATTTACTACCCTAGAAATCACTGAGTTCTTGAGTGAGACCTACTTTATCAAAGCAGACTGCCTGGATTTTATAAGGTCACAACAGTGGTTGGAATTTCTAAAATTCAGTGATTAGATGGATGGCCCAAGTATTAATTGCAGCACGAGTGTATGGTCACAAAGGCATACACCTTAAAATCTGTAAAATTGGAGTCAAAAACATTGAAATATCAACATTAATATCAAATCTTAAGCTCTGAAGACTTTCAGGTATGTGCATGATTTAGTCTCTGGATCCTTTCACCAGAAACCTGCTCTGAAAACCAACAAATAAAAAAAATAATAATAATTGTTAGGTTCCTAGGTCCCTATCCAGTCAGTTATTTCTTCTTTCCGAGATATTTTCTTATTAAACCAGGAATTTATCATGGAGCTGTCTGAATAGAACATAGATATACACAATATTGAGCTACAACTACAAACAATAACTGATATTTTAGGAAAATTCAAATGATTTCATAGCGTTTCTTGTATGGAAGCGTTAGTTGAGACCTTCCCTACTTTTAAACAGCCATTCCCCCACTGACTGGATGCACATCAGGTGAATTCTTGCTCACTGACATCTACATATATGTGTCTCCACCTTATCTCAAGTTTCTTGTCTGGTCAAGGCAGACAATGAATAACATGGACCTGCTGTTTCTGTTGAGTTCATCCAGTCACTGATTATCAAAGGTAATCAGTGACTGGATTTTAACTTGTCGTCGCTGAGTTGAACGAGTAAAAAAAAAAAAAAAGAAGTGCCCCACATGCAAACCTCTTAAAAAATCTTTTCGGCCTTACAAAATTAACAGTTCTTCAAATGTTAAGTTTTGAATAAATTTTTTCATTTCTTGTATTTGCTTGCATAAAATTATTTGTTACTTCATATGGGTGATGCAGTCCAAGTTCAGTTGACAGATTGAGCATAATATAAACACGTCCTAACTATAAATGAACTATAATGTCAAGAAATTGTCTGTTTAAAGTCCTCTAAAACACAGTGGCATAAATTCACTAACTGTAGAAAACACTTGAAAACAATGGACAAACTTAAAAACTCTAATTACCTTATTTCAAACTAAATAGTATCAGACAACATTCTTCTGTTACACAGCTAAATCAATGTTTAAAAATACAGGGACTTAGGAGTAAGGTTATCTTTTTGGCTTCAGTTTCAATTTTCTGAAAACTAGGAAAGAGTTTTACATCCTCATAGGTAAAACCAGACATTCTTCTCCCAATCAGCACACTTTAGGCTTCCCAAATATAGCTCCTGTCTCCAGAAGCGACATGGTTCCTGTAACATGTCCTGTGTCATTCCCAGTGTGGAATATGTTCAAGAAACCAGGTGTTTTAATTGGAAGCACCTAGGCAGCATATAGTTCCCCAGTTAAGTATTTTCAATGTGGAGGAACATAGACCAGCCTGGTTCTCTTTGATTCCTCGTTAATATTCTGTAAAAATAAGTTACATTTGTTTGAGCAAATGCACCAATAACAACATAAATAGCTCATAGTTAATTTGGGTGCTGATTTCTACCCATTTCACTGTTTTTTCTTTTTACAAAATCACTGAATCATTAAAGTTTTCCAATCAATAGCTCTGGCATTTAACTGCCAAAAATAATGTTTTTGTGCATGGAAGTGTTTCTCTTTTGTTTTAGTCACATGATACACATAGAAGTTGTAACTTGATTGATTAATCATTGTTTAAAGTCATGACTATTATTTTTCTTCTGTGACTTTAATAAAAGTCATCAAGGAGACTTCCACCACTCTCCACAAACAAAACAAAACTTATAAAACTGTACACTCTGCATCATGTCCTTGCTTATGGGTGCTTTAGACTGATGCTTCCTTTCTGTTCTGTTTTCATACTACAGCTTCGCATCTCCTGCAGAATAATGTCAGTACATTACTGGCTGAAGAAAAAGTTTAAACTTAAATTTTTACACATTCTCCCAAAAAATCTGGCATTTCTTTAGGTAGAAAGCGTTATTTTATAGATAATGTTCATTTATGTAAAACAAGACTGAATTTCGAGTTTTCAAACATGAAGACATTTAAATAGTCATCATTCGCATCCCAATACGTCAAATCTATATAACTCTAAGGCAGTTTTTATAAGAACCTGTAGTTTTCAGTGTGGCATCAGGGAAACGGCTGCAGTAGCAGAGTGTGCCAGTGTCTGAACTGGAATCGGGTTTCCCTGGCAGGCTCAGGACTTTTGGGGCAGAGGGAGGTTACTGAGGGTGAGCATGAATGCCCTCATGCCTGCTCTGTGTTACAGGCACCTGTTGCAAACACATTCCCCTTTGTAACTCAGTCACATGTCAGATAGGGAAAATAAACTGTTGGAAAAGAGAATTGCTTCATTTAATCATGCAGTTTTTAATTAACATGATTGACAAATGCTACCGACTTAAAAGTAGTAAAAGGCCAACTGCACTGCTGCTGGAACTGATTCGGGTGAAATGAATGTCTGACAGTATCAGCAGCATGCGGATGTATTGGATGCTTTACATTTGGAACAACATAAGTTGCTGGTGGATGTTTCTGCAACCAAGTCAAAGAGCCATTGCTTTCATAGTGATATCATACACTGTTGATTGCAATAGATCAACCTCACAATGAAAACTTAAACTTTTAATTTAAGGAAATTTATTGTGTAATAAGCAAACATCCTACACTTAGTTCAGAATTTTAAACAAAACAGTCAGGCACTGTTAAATAAATATGACCAGTGCTGCTAAGAACCATTGATTAGTAATCCACCTCTTTGTCTTTTCCGGTTCTATGATTATGACTGGACTCTGCACCTTACTCGCTCTGCATCACACTTGCATCATTATTTTGCACAACCAACATGCTGAACTTTTTATAATCCTTTTTAATAGGATACAACTCAATATTCTACTCCATTTTGCACCAACTTTTTCACATTAATGCCCTTTTGCATTATTTAAAGTGGTTACTTTTTTCTCCTTCATTGTTACCTTCTCAACACTGCTGCACTTTATATTGGTAATGTTTATCCAACTCCAACTGCAATCTTACTGCACTGTTGTAAGCTGTATGAAACAAAATGTAATTTTGCATAAACTCATACAAAATCACAATAAAGTTTGTCTAACTCTAAGACATGACCATTCCTAGCAGTCACTCTTCTAAAAAGAAGAAAGGTTTTTTTTAAATACTGACAGATTTGCTTGTTGTAATTGCTGAAGCTACCTAATCAACTTTTACTTCTTCATTTGTCTATAACCAATGTTAGTTTTTTTTTTATGTTTTCAAGGAAATACCTAAATTATATTACAGTAATGTCCTGGTTTACTGACAGAATTCTGCATATGTGATCAGATATTTACATATATTCTATAGCTTAATTAACAAAATATGAGTTAACATAACTAGATGCACAAGTGTGGATTTATTTCAAAACAAAACAAAAAAAAACTGAAAAACTTTGTGACATTTAAAACAAGATAAAGAAAACATCCTTGTGGACCTCCAGAAGTCTGGTTTATCCTTTGGTAAAATTTCCAGATGCCTGAATTTGTAATATTTATTTCTTTATATAGTTATGGCCTTTCAGCCCATTGACAGTGGACTGAAAGGCCACTCAGTGAGAAAGAAGTCAGTACTTCAGAAGCTAAATTTAAAGTTAATATTTCAATTTGGAGACAACTTCTTTTTTTCTGACGGTGAAATGCTTTTTCAAGTGTTTAGCTACAATGATCTTCTTTAGATTTGGGGGAAAAAGAGGGTAGATTGCAAACCCGGGAACACTATCTGGTCAGTGGTTTACAACAGCATCATTTTTGGAGGGGTTATTTATGGTGCAGGGGATTCTGGTACATTTATATTTGGATAGATTGCATATTGAGATAAAAAGGAAAAATATATTTTAAGTCAGCAACCTCAAAAATCTTCTGAGTGTTAAGATTTATGATCAAGCAGGTCCTCTTAGTGTAAAATAAAAGTAATATTAGGGAGCTGCAAAAGTGTGTGAGAGTAAGGAAGCCTACAAACCCGATTTAGCTCCACCTGATCTGTCATGAATAATTACTTAGTTTTTTTCAAACTATAGTTGGGAGGCATTTAAACACAATTTTTAATCCTCGGGCAATTCTACGTATACTAGAAAAATGTTTAAAAAAACTGAAATTGAAAAAGTTGAAAAAAAATTCTGAAATAAGTTTGATTCATTATTCTGACATTTAATAAACTAAAAATATTTTTTAGCCTAATTGATTCAAAACCAAATAAGCTTAGTAATGTGAGTGAGGGGGAACTAAAAATAAAATATTTTGTGTAATAGAAATAATATATACAGAAACATGCTGGTGAAGGTTATCAGTCATCCAGGTCATAGTCATTCAAAAAAATTTAAAAGCAATCCACTGGACATGGTTTTGGAGTTTGAAGACGTTTCGCTTCCCATCCAGGAAGCTTTTTCTATTCAAAATGTCAGGTATAGCGTTGAGTTCGAAGTTTTATACAGTAGCCCAACCAAGGCTTGTTTTTGTTTGGAAAACATGCAAATTGGAACAGACGAAGGGGTCCACCCATTTAGTATGGAGGTCGTTTGGCTTCTTTTGTTAGACTGCAATACCCCATACCCAAGTGTCTGAAAGGTCCGTCGTTAAAGGGGATTGTCAAAGTGGCTGACTAGACAAGGTCTTCCACTCTCCTGTGCAGGGGGTGGGGCTGCGATGATAACAGGAAGGGATTAACTGAAATATACAGAAAGATGTTGTTTGTACTTTTTGCTTTTCATATATAAGTATTAAATAATACTTTTCTATTTTAGACTAAAGTGAGTAATATAATGTAATTTACAGATAAGATTTTTGCCTTAAAAACATAGCAACTAGAAAATAGAAGAAAGATTGAAACTACAAGTAAGTTTGGCTCAAAATAACCTCCTTTCTCCTTACCTAATATAAGAATGTTCTTTTCATTTTTTTTAAAGTAAATTGTTCTCAAAATCTAGCATAAAACATTGAGACATAGTAATATCTATTTGTAGAAAATATTGTTAAAAATAAATGAAAAATATTTAAGGATTAATAAGTATAAATATTGCATGGTAATATGGAACAGATTTGGTTAAAAAGCTGTAAACACAATTTTTTTTTTCTAAAATAAGTCACTAGTGAATGAGGTCTGCAGTTAGTAAATTAGTGGTGTGATGGTCTGGTCCATTTGTCTTAGACTGCAGGTTTTATTAATGCAACTACTGTAATTGGGGAGAAAAAAAAATCTGATAAAGGTTCTTAAAGCTTTATTTTCTAACAACTATTCCTTATTGTCTTTTGCATTCTGACGTAAAGAATGTAAAGGCTGAAGGCTGAGCTACTCAGCATTTTGATACACAATTTGTTTATGCATCTTTTATCTGACAATCATAAAGACCCATTATGCACATTCATTATTGTAAACCCTGGTGCAAAAGCCGACAGCTGGAGCTGTTGTCAGTAATGGCTGTGAATCAATAACCTCATTTGGACGTCTGTTTAAGTATCAGCTGTTTGACAGTCCACTGTGTATTGAGTTGCTGATGGGCATGCAATTGCGTGTTAGGTTGTACTTTCCTGGCTGACAATATTAATATCATCTGAATACATTTTATAAAGTTTATCTTCATAATTGTCAATCAAAAAATATTTAAAAACTGAAACATATGTTTCTCATAAAATGTTATAAAGTGTTCATTCACCTAAATCAGCTATTCCTCTGCTTGGTTTTTAATATAAAATTAAAAAAGGAAAAAAGTTCTGGGTACAAGTTACACTTTTATATTTAAGAATATAATCATAATTTTTTTTGCGTAATGCTGCATAATATACTTTGACTTTTAACCATAATTCCAGTATGTGTAATTTACGTTGAATTATGTTAAGCAGGCAGATTTTCTAAGGAAAAGGCAGGGTTTAAAATTACATGCCTACTAGAATATTCTGCAACAGGACCACATGAAGGTAATGTAACATATTCTTGTAATACAGTACAATTAAAAAAAGTAATCTTGAGCAGACTCATATTTTAAAGCTTTACATTAAACATTGAGTATCCAGATGCATCCACAACTTGATTTATTCTAAGCACATTGAATTTTACTTTTTTTGTAAATTGAGACATCAAAGTTAAGGCATTTCAAGCTTTCATTGTGCAGTCATTTTCAAGCCTTGCTTCACTAATGCATGCTGCATGTGTGAAAGTGTGTAAGAAAAGACTCCTTCAAAGAGTAAGAGGTAACTGAGAACAGCGATCTAAAACAGGGCACAGCTGTTCACACAGGCCTGTCCCCTGGGCTTCCCTCTCCACCGTGAAGGTCCAGCCCAGGCACCCCTGGGGACCTCTGGGTCCCATGTAGTGATCAAACTGGCAAATCTATCTCACACAATAAAGTATGATACAGCTTCTTGCAAAACATTTGACACACACTGAAAAAAGTGACTTTTTGGTGCAGTAAACTCTAGTATTTTTCATAATTTATACTTATACATCAGAAACTAGAGTTTCTGATGTATAATTAAACCTTTTTTTATGTAATACATGGATTTTGGGGATAGAGTAAGTAACTTAGATTTCCTTATACCGTACTATTTAATGTTTAATAGCAGTTGTAAATAAACCTAAAAATACTACATAAACTTTACTTTAAAAAAAGCGTTTTGAAATGCACGCACTGCACATGCGTACTGTAGCTTACAGCAGGACTGATTCTGCTCCCAGTCCAGACGTTACAGGATCACACACAGAGTTTCTATTCCTAAATATTTTCTTTACCTTTTATGCTAAACTGCTTGTTTAACAACCTTTATACATCAATTAAAAGCTTTAAACTTTATCATTAAATAAACACACATAGCTATAATTGATAAAAGAAATGTTTTTTACTACAAATTCTAGTCTGTTCAGTACTAAGAAGCTGCTGTGTGCGGTCCCTTGATGTCACTCCCTGCACCCTCTGCTGCTCTGGCAACCAGGTCTGAGCAGTTACACATGCGGCAGCTTCTATTACCTGGAGTTGGTGCACCTGGGAGGAGCACTATATATTCCTGGCTCCCCCAGTGGGTACCTGCCAGATTCTTGAAAGCTGTTTATGTGAGCAGACCCCCCAGCAGTCCTTGTTTTAATCTCCTGTCTGTCAAATCATGTATGATCTGCATTCCTGCCTCCATCCCTCTGGAAACCTCAGCCCAGGTAATGTGCCTCCTGTTACTGATTTGCTAGCCTGGATCCAAGATTATCTATTTAACTAGCCCTTCTTCAAAGCCTCTGCCCCGTGAACTGCTTCCCTGTGCATGACTCCTGCCCACACTGACCACAACTCCCCCTGCTAGCTTTAGTACTCTCTAGCACCATCAAGAGTTTGATAGGTCAATCCAAATCATCTAAACAGAGCAACTGGGATCAATCATGAGAGCAGGCGCAACCTCCTGGCTCCAGAGAAGCTTCATGGCTTTCATTCAGAGTACCTTCAACATCACTGAGTGGTTCTCTGCCATTAACACATTTTCTCTTTCCAACAATGGTTCCAGTCAAACAGAAGTTTAACTTTCAATGCACTTTTTAAACACATCTTGTGTTGGCTGAATTATTGGGTCTCTAAATTGTGTCCAGGAATTACAAAAGTATCAAACAATCCAAACCTGATCAGCGGTAAGACAAAGCATACCCTCTTGTTCCAATCTGCTAGAGAATGTGTAGGGTGCACAGCAAGATGTTAAGGTGCTCTGGCCTGTTGAGATAAAGCAGAACCCATCCGTCAGTATGCAAAATTGAATGTGTGGCAATAAACCTCCCCCACACATTTTTTTTTGCACAGTGAACAATAATAATGGCAGCATTATTTTGCTGAGTTGGCTATCTTCAGCAGGAACAGGGAATCTAAACATAGTTAGGAAGATGGAGCTAAATAAACTGCAGGACAATCCTATAAGAAAACCTATTCTAGGCCAAACAATGGTGACTTGAGTGGAGGTCCATCTTCCAACAAGACAACAACCCTTAACATAAAATCGGAGCTCTAATGGGAAGACTTACATCTAGTTCCTTTTATGTTGAAATACATGACATTAAATTGAGAATGTGTGGCAATACTTGAATATTAAATTTGATTATATCTATAGAAATCTCTACTCCTGAATAAAGTTTTGGAAAAGTAGTGGTTAACAAACAAATTGGGACACACAAGAAGGGCTATTTTCCTTGGAAACTTGATTTCATAGATACACACAGCACCCAAACATGTGTGATTAAATATAAAAGTTAGGTATTAAACTGAGATAATAATACAATTTAGATATTTTCGTGTGCAGTTTAGGTGGCAGATCATGAGTTTTTCCACTTTCAATTTTATTTGCAGCCAACACTGTTTTCCAAAGATCTGTAAGTTAATTGTTAAACACTTGGATGAACTGCAGAAATTAGAGCTTGCCCTACCTATTTTTTCCTGCTTCAATTCTATAGGGAGAGCTGTTTTTATTTTTGATGTTGTAACCAAAGGAAGTGGGGAAAGATTAAAAAAAAAAGAAGCACACTCATTGGAGGCAGTTTTATCCATTTAGCTGTAGAAGAGACAAGGAGTCCAGAGAAGTTGTGCCTGAGGCTCTGTTTTTGTCATCTTCTTTTTGAATCAGTCAGAGTAATTCCTGTCCTCAGGGGCTGCCTGTCAGTAGCAAGGCACCAAGAACACATTCCTTCTGATTGAGGCCATTATCGGCCCATTCAGCAGCACTGGAGCCTGCTCATGTGGGCCTCTCCCTGCATTGACCTTCTGGGCACTCAAACAGGCAGGATTCAACAGTCCCACTGACCCACAATTCAAAAAATAAAAACGTAAACTTCAATAGGTCTCCAGACCAGAACAGCAGCCATTGTGTTACATGATCAACTAAAACTTTTCTCTAACATGCAGAGACGCACATATATTAACTTTCAAATAATCCTGTCCTTTACTGTTTTGAAGGAAAACATCAGAATGAAAATCTTCTTTGTCGATCGAAGCATGTACAATTACAGACAAATATGTGCTGCTCTCTGAAAAAAAAGGAATGCCTGCAACATGTTCATTACTTGAATCAGTTCCTAAAAGACATGTTCCTAGAACTTGTTTTTTAATCATTTTCTTTTTATTTTATTTTTTTTTTGCTAATTACCTGCCATGCTTCAACTCAAGTGCATCTTGTCATCATCTCTTCTTAGTGAGGGTGTGATGGGATCTAGCATCAGAAGATCGCACCCTATCAAAACAACTAAAATATTTGGTGTCAAAGGGAAATCTGATCTCAGCACTATCCAGTTTTAGTAAGGATGCCCCTTTCTCTTGAGAATTGTCACAATCTACTAGGCCCAGATATGAACATCGGCACTGTTTCAGATTTTTGCGTTGATGTATAAAGCGAAGTAGCTCTTGATTTTTTGTCTTGAATTTGAATTTTTTGTTTTTATGATTAGCTAATAAACACATTGAGAGCCTCATTCAGAAAGTGAAAGAACGCTCCGTCATTTTTAAACAGTGTGTGGTGCTTTATTTGGTGAGAGAAAATGCTGCTTTACAATATTTCATTCAAAGGAAGTTTAAGTGTAAATCCAGTCTGAAAGACTCTTATCAGCTTCACCTGAAAAAGCTGTGATGTTCCTCGCTCAAGCTTCAGCAAATCAATGCTGGGATAACAACTCCTTCAAAGCCAATCATCTTTCAAGTTCCCCTTCATCTAGGTCCTGGACTAGCCTCCCTGCAGCATGCAAGAAAACTTTCACCCACCTCCGCCCCATTCACCCTCTGGCTTATTCCACCACCAATGTCCGGGCTCCGCACAAATCCTTTTCCTAGGTTTCCAAATGTTGATTCACAGCATCAAAGTCTTCTGCCAGGGCCAAAGAATTTTTCTCATTTATATCAATAAAGTTTTTCTTATCTCAGCTTTTCTCTTCGTGAGTCTCTCCAGGTTGAATCTGAATTTCTTCTGTGTATCTCCAGCCCAAAATCCAAAACAATATACTTACATGTATAATTTCACACTGAACGAAGCATCTATGAAATACTTGTCTCTGGTTGAGGAAATATTTTTAGTGCTTTTAACTCACTGTTGTGGATTGTCCCTTTTGGTGAGATGAACAAACAATTTGAGCCCTACCGACAAATATCCGACCCAAGTTGGAGATGGGCTCATGTGTATTAACTATAGTCGAACTGTCTAAGGCTACGTTCACTCTGCAGCCTGAAGTGACCCAAATCCGATTTTTTGGCCCATATGCGACCTGTAGCTGATCTTTTCTTGGCTGTCTGAACAACACAGATCCGATTTTTTCCAATGCGACCCAGGACGCTTGGTTATGTTGTCCTGAATCCGATATGAATCTGATCTTTTCAAATGCGACCTGTGTCTGAACGGCCAGGTCGCATTCATCCGACCTGAACGGCATTAATACTCAACAAAAGTCACAGTATGGGTCTTGCTATGAAGCAGCGGCAAGAAAAACGGAGAGAAGAGTTTATGTTTAACCATCTTGAAAAGATTGTGTTTTTATAGTTGTGAAGGATCGCAAGATACACTCCGGCACTACCATCCATGTTTATTTCCGTGAACACAGAGCAAGCTGGCCTGTGATGTCATTGCGTCCTCTACTGCGCATGCGGAACACTTGCGTTGTATGACTGCAGTTCACACAGGAGCTCACATACAAGTAGCATATATTTGGAAATGTAAACGGCAATGCAAAAAAAATTAGGCCTGCAGTATGAACATAGCCTTTGCCATGTGGTGATTGAACTTGTTAATAGTCTCCTTTTTCAAGTTTTTCTGACTGTTTAACAAATTACTGTATTAACCCTTAGCACAGGGTTCCTCAATCCGAGTTCTTGACATCCATTGTCCTGCACCTTTTAGATGAGTCTCTGCTTCTACACCTTAAATAAATGGCTGAATTACCTCTGTTGCATGAAGTCAGGTTTTCCAGAGTCCTGCTAATGACACGATTATCTGATGCAGGTGTGTTGAAGTGGAGTCACATCCATAAGATACAATATAACAGGTCTTTTTCTGGTTGTTATAGGGGCTGTAATAAGGATTAGGTAGGTCAGATATACCTACTATTCAATTCACCTTCATGGTTGGGTCTATAGAATGAAATATTATCCGAGATCGCAGACACCAGAAAAATAGCAATACACAAGTCAAACTGACACTAAGAAAACTGTTATGTAGAAAATCAGAGGAAAATAAAAATAATAACAGTCTGACTAGAAGTTTTATTTTTTTGATTTATTTTGAAAAAGAAAAAAAAAAGAAAACAAGACATAAAATTTCTGTCTGCTTGAAATAAAACATTTTAGAATCTTGGTATTTTAAGTCACCACTTTATTCTTAATATGAACTAAATTCATGCCCAAAAACAAAGTTTTAGTGCTCACAGTCAGAGTGTATCACATTTTCTTGGCCCTATTAACTGCATCCTTTTCTTTTTTTTTTAACTCATATTTGTGAGATCTTAACTAAATAAATGTAATACAATTCCTGTTTCCCATTTTCAAATGCTACCAAAGGCTCTTGTCTTTGGCATCCAGTTGATCCACAAAAGCCTTTCCAAGTCACAAACTGTCCTCGTTAATTCCACACTTAGCAGCACACTACTGGAAATGTGTTAAGCTGTAACTGATGTCACATATTTTTGATACGTTTCTTTCCTTTTTCTACTTCACAAGAGCAGACTGCTATTATAAACTAGTGGCTACCTCAAAACTGTAACTGGCAGTATATCTACACTCAGTTCATTTAAAATGTCAAAATGGTCCTTATGCATTCATAAATTTTGTCCTTGACTGCTTTTGGCTGTCCATACAAGTAGTTTCAGAACTCAAATACTGTTCCAGAAGAGGGGCACTGAGGCCAAAACCAACTGGCAGAGAGTGAATATTCACACTTCAATCAGATATCATTCACCTCAGAAGATTGGCATTAAAACCACAAGCAATTGCTCTGCAGGTTTATATTAATCTACTTTTATGCTTGCTATATTCCTTTTTGTTCCAAGCTTGACAAAAGCAAGCATGGAACACACTAAGTCTTTTTAAGTATGAGGGATTTCATGAATGTAGGAGAAGGGTGAAAAAATAGGCAGTGAAGGCACTTAGTTTAAACCAATGTCCCTTTTTAATGTGTCCCGAATGCTAGTAAATCTAACCCCTCTAAAATCCAAGGTAAAAAACTATGCCAAGTATGACATCACCCACACAGAAACTGGTTTTATGATTTTTACCCAGACTACAGACTGGGCAACACACAAAACGCACAAAACAGAATTTAAGTTGGCAAGGTTGGGTAAAACCAGGGAGCTCCTTGGAGGTAGAATTAAAGAAATGTTGCTTTATACTTAAAGCTGTGAAAAGTTTATGTCTATTTATTGAAAGAATCTGTAAAACAGCGATTCCAAAACCCTTCAATTTACTTTTTGTTCAGCTTTTATTGTCCTTACACTGTCATAAGTAAAGAGCAACGCAATGAACCCTCGGCATTTAACCCATCCCTTTGGGAAGTATTGGGCTGCCATTGTGGGGCTCTCGGGTAGCAGTATGGGGTTAATGGTCTTGCTCAAAAAACCCAGAGTGGCAGTCTGTGGGAGTGGGGCTCGAACTTGTCATGATGGGTTTAAGGTTCTTAGCCCACATGCAGAACACAACGGAGGCTGGGTAAAAGTTTAACAGAGTTTATTGA
>NW_015151465.1:23029-34216 GCF_000732505.1 Cyprinodon variegatus | reverse complement strand
GGTCAACACTGCGGCGTCGAAGCAAGGTCTGGCAGCTGGTTATAAAGGGGAGGTCTCTTGATGAGTAGATGGGTCTCAGGTGTGCTGGAAGACTCCAGCTCCAGGAGACCCACGGCGCACTCTGCTGGAGGAAGGTGGTACAGCTCCAGATCCCAACAGAACTCAGAGCCTCAAGATTCAAATTTCTATGCCCTACCCACTAGGCTGCCACTCACATATTGAGAGGTGGAAAAAACAGAGGTTCTAAGACCATAATATAAAGAAAATAACCCCTCTAGCAATTCAGATATTTTTTCATTACATTTTTGTTTGTTTGTTCTTTCCAGGATATGACACAGACTTCTCTCCAAAGTTATTAAACTCCTGAAGCAGAGTCATATCTAATATTTTCATAATACTTTCAGGGTTAATCAGTGTCATAAAAACAGTTTGAGTTTCAAATCCAAACATTTTAACCCAGCTCCACAGGTGATCTTGTATTTCTTTTCAGTGTCACTGTAATGTGACCTGATCGCGCCAGCGCCAGCTTTGACTCCATAACATCACAGCCTGTCTAAGCATGAGGTTCTCTGGTATCTTTCAAGGAAGGCCTAATGATATAAAAAAAAATTAGATCAGTCGGAACTGTCAGTTAGGCTATTTAGTTTAAATGAAACAATTGTTTCATAGAAATTAGTAGAATGTTTTATTTTTATAAGAATTTGGATCTCAAATTTCCTCAACTTCTAACAAAAAAAAATAAAAAATAAGAATACAATGGATATTTCTATTGTCAGATTTTCAGGCATTTTCTTAAAAAAATGACAAGCTGCAAATAGCCCTGAGGTAATTATTATAATTTCATGTAGAGAGATTATGAAAACACACATCTTCACTGTTTTTTCCACTTTATCACTAGTAGCAAAGGATTCCTAAAAGCATATGTTTATCTCTGAATATGAGAAATGAGTGACATTCTCTCTAACATGAAGTACTCTGAGGAGTATTTCCTGTGCTGTCAACACCATGGATGATAGAGTTATTATTGTTCTATGTGAGCCCCCCCTCCATTTCCCTTTTCAAGGATGCTCATTAGAAGTACAACCATCTAATCTGGTGTTGGGGTCCTGATAACCCTCTTGCTTGGCGTCACTCTCATAAATTGCCATGACTCTACTGTTAAAAAGCCAACAGTTGATAGCAGTATCAGGAGACAGGCTGCTTTGGGGAGACACAGTGTCCAGCTCTAAATGACCTCCTAAAATAGACAAGCCTTGATATGGACAAGCCATGGGCAACTACAGCCGCAGAAAAGGAGCTCAGACAGAAGCAGTTCAGGAAGAACATGTCATCAGAGCCATTGCTGCTAATGGCGAGCAGATAGACGCAGCAGACACTGAGTGAACCCAAACCAAAGCGTTTAGTTCTCTGACTGAGCAGAGCCATATCCCACCCTAGACAGTTTAGACATTTAGCCGCCTCTAAAGAGATGGAGCCAGTCCCTACCACAGAGCTGATAATGATTATAGTCAATTCAGTATGACTGAAGAGCTGAAGGTCCACTCTGTGTCTCTGGCCACTGTCTGCAGAGAGGCAAAAACTGAAGCCCAAAAGCTACCTTGACCTTACATCTGCTGATAGCTCTTTATTATGCAAACCAAGCTCAGACATTTAAATGGGATTGTTAAAGAAAAATATATAAAAAGGGGAAGGCAGCTATAGGGCTGTCCAAAAAGAATATC
Organism: Cyprinodon variegatus; assembly: GCF_000732505.1. Classification (NCBI taxonomy): domain Eukaryota; kingdom Metazoa; phylum Chordata; class Actinopteri; order Cyprinodontiformes; family Cyprinodontidae; genus Cyprinodon; species Cyprinodon variegatus. The sequence goes on along the minus strand of NW_015151465.1, from coordinate 32,495 downwards.
TCCTATGAGCATTTTTATTTTTTAATAACAATGCATGTTTTCACATCAAACAGCTTTTATTAGCGAGCAAATATGATGACAAAACAATATTTTGAACGACTGCTTCTGTTGGTGAAGGAATTAAAATTCCTTTCATTCAGACCAACCTGGTGCTGGGAGAAACTGTCATCCAAACCATTCAAAATCACAACGAAGAAAAATTCAGGACCTATCGGGCAGAATGAAGTAGGCAGAATATCTAAGGGAAGTTAAAAAGCATTACAATCACCTTTCAATATTTAAAAAGAATGATATTTCTATTTAACATAAAGTCTGTTTGAGAACCGCTATAGAGGATGTGACTCGCTATTAAGATGGGACTTCATCTGAGAAGTAAATGTAAGCTATTATCACTAAAACAAGCTATGAATTTTTCTTTTAAGCTTCAAATCCCTTTCTATTCATGAAACAGCTCATTTTGAAATAGGAAAGGGAGGGAGAGGGTCTCCAAATAAATATCAATACAGAGTCCTTGTCAGGGCACTGAAAACACTGAAAAGGCTCCCATTAATTCAAATTGTTTATGAAACCAAAATTTTGGTATTTGAAAGGGAAAAGAAGATCAGATTTATACAATATATGAACCAGTAAAAATACTGAAGAATACATTTAAAAGCAATTTATCCTGACCCGCAACACGGACCCAGAAAAGTTAACTTACATTGGTTTAATTCAGTTTGCTAAGGTTTAACAAAAATTGGTCTTTAACAGAGTTGTGCTAAAATGAAGCATTTCAACCACTGGCTGTAGAAAGAGCTTTTCTTTCTAAAAGGATATTTTTGTGTCACATTCTTTTGACTCTCTTAGTCTCATCTTTGAAAACAAAAACCTCTATGAAAACACAAAAAGAGGGATTCTTTTGTTGCTTTTTTGAATCATGTCCACCTTTGACAAGATAAAATGATGCACATGGACCATCGTGTTTATAATTTTTTGATGTTTTATTGTGAAAACACAAAAATGGGGCTTTCTAGTTTTTCTAAAATTATGTTTTAGATCTTGGCTCCAATTTTTTGTAAAACCAGTATATATGTGTGTCATCTCATCTTATGTGACAAATGTATCAATATGAAGTCTGAGCAGCCTGAGTGACTTAGCCTGGAAATGGGTTGGTTGAGCCCGATTTCAAAGCGGGACCAGGGTGGGAAAAAGTCAAAGAAGCAGGTTAAAACCAATCAGATAACTAAAGATATAATGTAAAAAGATATTTAAAAAAAAAAAGGAAAAGGTCTTACTGCGCTTTTTGAAAATTTAAAGATATATCCATTTTATCAGGGACATAATAAAAGACATAATTAAAACGTTGCCCCATTGCAGCTGCAGTCTTGACACTTATGGTTAGAGACAAAAACTGTTGCATTATGGGTATTTATGACGCAAGCGTAAACTCCTGCCTCCTATCCTGTGGTTTCTCTGGGCTGAGCCTTACCAGACTGTCCTATGAGTGGTGTAAGTCAGTCTGGCTGACCAGGCTAAGTCCATCTTGATCTTGATTCCTTCTTAACAAGAATACAAATCACTGTATGTTAGCAAGCTTTGTAATGAAAGATGGAAAAGTTCAAGTTTAGTATATTCTAATTTCATCAAAGGGCTTCCCATTTGAAGAGTCAGTGGAAATTTGAGGGGTAAGGAAATAGATTCATCTGAAGATTTGTACATGTAGTAGGTTGCTTTGTGACAGCAATATTTCCCAATAATAAGAAAACAAACTTTAACACTCTGACTTCAATCCTTCCTGCAGTGCTGGTTCTCCTGATACAAGACTGCTGATTGGTTCCACAAGTCCAACATAGAGCACAAGAAATAGTTTCTGTTTTAGGTCACAATTTATTCAGTAAAAATGATACAGCCACAGCAAGTTATTAACTTGTTTAATAGCCTCGGTGTGTCGATATATAACACATTTTAAAAAGGGGGAAATCTAAATACAAAAGAGAGTGGTTATGAGAATAAAGAACTATACAAAATCAAGAAATTATATCAACAACATTTCAGGTAAAGAATGGAAAGAAAACAAAAATGACTGTGTCTAAAGAGAAGAGACTTGTCATTGAGACAGGAAGTGCAGCTTAAACACTACACCTACAGATAGGTCAAAGTTAAACAGAAACACTGAACGGAAACTTTCAGTGTATGAGCCAGAAAAAAGAATCAACACCTCTGACTGAGAAGATGACAATATACAAATACAAGATTAATAAATACAAATAAAAAAAATACTGATAAAAAACATTTTCTGATAAACCTAAAAATCAAAATTTCATTGCACACCTTCTACTAAAATAAAAAAAAAACATAACCAGGTGCTGCTCAATTCACACTCTAATTAATTTTCAAGTTTCACTGGACGGTAAAGTTAGTGTTTGTCGGCTCCTTGTGTTACTGCACTTGCCTCAACTTTCAAGCAATCCAGTGATGCTTTAAAGGCTTTAGAATACTGATCAGATTATACCTACAGAGATTTTGAAGATTGTAAAGTTCACAGATTCTGATGGAATCTGCAGCCAATACATTTATCAGGTTAGAGAATGTTGAGATCCTAAACGATCATTTGCAATGTATCATCTGAGTATGCCATTGGCTGCCAGTTCATGAGAAACTTCATCAATCTATTGAGAGGAATCCACCTCATATCTATATGTAGACCTTTTAAATATGAAGTGATAATACATTTATTTACTCCCACTATTAATGGACTGAAATTTATGGTAAAAATAAATAGTAATGTTAGCAAAAATCTCTCGTCTGTAAAAATTGCAAAAATGTATGAAAGAGCATAAACTAAGATTACAGACAGCTTCATTTGATTCAGTTTTTTAGCTAAGTAATAAAAAAAATTATATGAATATGTCCATGCATCTCAATCACTAAGACAAATGTACACAGAAATGAGGGAAGACTTAGAACAACACATTGAGTTGTTGACTAGGCTTTAATCAACATATCTGAATAAAGTGAGCAAGAAAGATGTTCTGTCCAACACTTTCTAATCTGCTATGAGCAGCATGTCTGTCTTAATCAGGTAATGTCATTACAATGCTGTTTTTTCTGGGAGATGAATCTCTGTGTGTCTAATCTCACAGGCTCCTCTGACACTGCCCATGAATTCAAATCAATTTGTTTGTGTCTCGCACAGGATGCTGTGAAAAATGGAGCTCTTATAAGGTAACATGGTATTCATGTGGAGAAATAACACAGGACATGACTAATGGAGTCCCAGTCTATATGCTAATGCTAGATAAAACAAATGCTGCTGCATTAAGTTAGCTGTGATACAGAGATACGAAGATAATATCAGGTTTACTGAAAGACGAGCCAGTTGAAGACAAAATGGATAATAACCATATGCCATATTCGAAATGCTCCATATTTCATGCAAAGTTGTCTGCCAGGGGGAAGAAACGCTGGTCATTAGGAATCTTAAAGGGTAACAACTCCTAACTGATTTACTTGTTCTCCTATCTTGGAGGAAACCCTGGATCGCCTGCCAGTCTGGCACTCCCTGGCTCCTTGTGTGACCTGAGTGAGCCAAGTTGTTCAGAGCTCACAATAAGTCGCCCAGTAAGGCCAACGTCTGTGGTGCTTCATGTGTGCTTTGACATGGGAAGGAAATCCTGGTAGAGAGCACAGCCGGAAAGAGTACGGTCCTTTTAGTTTGCAGGTCTATCTTTAGAGGTCAAACAACTGTTTCCCCAGAGAGCCCCCATATTCTCTCTTGTTTCCCCCGTTCTCCTCCTCAAAGGCATTCCTTTCTCTGAGCCCATAGTTCCTAACCTGGGGTTATGTGAGGCTTTGCATGCACTCAGATTGTGGGATTCTTAAAATTAGATTTGCACATGTTGAATATGATCACAATATGAAAGCCTTTAGGAAAAGCAAAAAGTCTGTCTGGATGAAGTGCATGTAAGCAGCAGCATCAATGTCAGAGGACAGGCTAATGTGTTTTGGATTAAAACAGCTCACCTTGTGGACACATTAACTCACTATAATGGCATCATCAACTGAATGAAAGATGGTGAATCAAATTAAACCAAAGCAAGGGATATAGAGGAGGAAGAAATGTCAAACAGGTTGCCTCAGCAATGAACTGAAGCGTATTAGATTGCATAGCCATGACATTACCTTAGTATCTGAATTTTACGGAAAGGAATTGTGTTTGTATTGCACTGTTTATACAAGAGGTACTTTAAAGTATTCTACATAAAAAATTGTGGATTAAGAAAATCTCATTTACAATAAGAAGCTATTTATAAATTTAAGCGTGGATGTTTTTATTTTTAAAAAAAGTTTTTCAAAAAATCTGAAGCATATGCAGAGCTAGGATATTTAGTGTGGCAGTCATTCATATTTTCAGCTTCGATCTGCAGAAAAGGTGCTTAGAGTTTCTGCATATCTTAGTTTTGGGAGATAATTTCAAAGCTAAGGAGCAGAGAAACTAAATACTGCATCCATGTATTTAGTTCTTCTCTTAAAACTCTGAGTGACATCTTCACTTTTGACTTGACACCTATCCTACCAAATAATACAGCTAGGTAGATCTTTGTTATTACAGTAGAGCTGTCAAGTGGAGGTGGAGGTTTGACAGGACCCAAATGCAGACACTGAAGCAGAAGTGGTTTATTGAAGATTTAATAACAAAAATGTTAATAGAAGCAAAATTCCAAAAACATAAATCCACAAAAATCCCAAACTACTGAAAACCAGGAATACCCACAACAAGGGGGCAAAGAAATGACAACAAACAGGCCACAGTGACTGAGCAGGAGGCGCATATATGGGAGAGAGAAACTAAGACCACGCTAATCAGCAGATTGGGAGCAGGTGTGAACAAAGGAGTCTAGAAAATGGGACTGGCACAAGAGGACAAACAAGAAATACCTAAAAACTTAAATACATCCAGAAAACACCACAAAAAGGAATTAAACCAATAAAACTAGAAAACAAAGAAACATGGATCAAAGTGAAACTAAAAACTCAAAAAGAAAACTTAAACAGAACCATGACAAGAGCAACTACTTATATCAAGATGTTTGTGTTTTATTTTGCAGCTCTTTTTATACAATCAGTTCCAAATTGTTTCCAAACTATTCACTGCATTGTAGACAAATATTAAGATTCATAGTATAAGAAAAGAAAAAGGAATAAGCATGCATGTTTTAATGGTTAATGTGACATGTTTTGTTTTCTATGATGTCTGTGATGGCATGACTTTGAATAAGATACTGCTGCTTGGTTAACTTTTCTATCTAAGTCAATGACATTTTTCCAGGTTTCAGCTTTATGATAAACAGATGGAGAATAAACAACTACTGCACATTCTCTCAGTAAAATATCAGTGATACGCTTTACATTGATTCGGCGAGGGCTGTACTGTAAAGGGGTGTACACTTCGCACTTATTAAAATAAGTGCATTTTTTTTTCTTGAAATAAGGAGGAAAGTGAGACACTTTGTCAATGGAACAAGACAATTTACATTTAAAATAAGAAAAAAAAACTATTACATTGTCTTATTTCAAGTTCATATTATCTAATTATCTTATTTTAAGAGAAAAAATACTGATTTTATTGGCAAATCATCTTATTTACCTACTCGAATTAATTAAAGAATTTTTTTTACTCATTTCTAGATCTTTTTTTGCAGTGTAAGCAGCAAATACACAAGCATGATTGACACTGCCTAAAAAATTCATCCTGGGTTTCTGACCAGGAAAAAATAAGATTTTTCTGACCCGTCAGACTGATTGTTTTTGATGGGAGGCAGTACATTCACTGTTAAAACCATCTAAAAATGAGGAAAAAGTGTATTTACCATTACCATACCATTTGAGTAGGTAAATAAGATAATTTGCCAATGGAATAAGTATTTTTAGTCTTAAAATATGATAATTACATAATATGCACTTGAAATAAGACAATGCAATTGTATTGTCTTGTTCCATTGGCAAAGTATCTCGATTACCGCCTCAATTCAAGAAAAAAAAATGATTTATTTAGATTTCAATTTTTTGCAGTGTTTCTGCAAATAGCAGTAGGACCAATTGAAGGAGCCTAAGGAGCTTTTTTTTTATCACATACTTACTCTCAGAATATACTGACTGTTCTAATAAATGTGTCAAAAATAAAAGTTCAATAAATGTACCTTGAAACTTAGTTGAGCCGCAAACTCTATCTTTTTCTAATTTCTGGGACCAAATAAACGAGTTCTGTCTTTTTTTTCTCAAGTAGGAAACCGTGATCATCCAACCACTAACATTATGAACAGATGGGTGCAATTGTAAGAAAGCAAATCATTCAACATAATTCATATTGCACCTTTAATGCATTTAAATATAATTAAAAAATATTCAATAATAAAGATTATCCTATACATGATAATGTTTAAAAAGATCTAAAAGGAAAGAACTTTAAAAAAAGAACATCTTCAATTGCTCTTTGATTCTGCTAAAATATATCAAGGTCCACCCCTCTATAGAGAACAATATGTTAAAGATTTATATCAGCTCTGAAAATCTGAAAGCTGTTTGTAAATATATATTTGATGTGTAGACTATGGAACCACGTGTTGCTGTTTTCCATTATATGAGCCGGAGGTCAAATGAATCAAGCAGACCTGAGAATGGAGCCAAGAGGAACTCCACATACACACATTTTTTTTTATCTATCTATGAATTTATCATGATAAACTGTAATAGATACTTTTAGAAACTCTGGCAGCAATGAATCTCTTTAAACAGAAACCAGCTAGCATCACACAAAACCTCCTATCCCTGACCATTATCCACCATTTTTAATAAAGGCCATTATTTCTAGAGGAAATAACAGAGCTAACATGTTGGAGGTTATCTGTGTTAATGAATTAAACATAAGTACGCTCCAGTTTCTCTCCAAAGCTCTAAATAGTTGCTCTTTTTGCTGTCTTCTCCCTCATCAGTTTTTACAAAGCTAAAACAAGCATGAAAGCTAGGGTTTCTGTAAGACAAACGGGAAGGAAAACTGCTATTATGAGCTCTCCCAAGATGAATTTTCCCCTGGAGGATTTCCTCTGAGAGAACCATGGAAATAAATTGGCTATGGTGAAAATATATGCCCTTAGTTCATAATCAGATTCATAGATATGTGGGGAAAGCTGAGGCCATCCAACCAACGCAGGGCATCTGAAAAGATCATAATGCCACAAAGGAAAACTGGCCACACTGACTGATCAAAATATTGCGGAAAGGAAAGAATTCATAATAAGGAGCTTCTGCAAACCTTTCAGTGTCCGCTTTCCCAGCCAACACTGGAGCCACAAGCTGAGGGTTTTCCCAGTGTGTCACCCACTCAAGGGGTATTAGTGTTTGTCTTACAGTGTCTCTCTGTCCTGTAAACAATGTGTCTCTTGTGACAGTGAATAAGAAGCAGCCTGTCGACTAGCCTCTCCGGCATCAGGCCTGCTTGCCAGAGATTGGCTAGGGGGCTGCTCCAGAGCCACTCCATTTGTCATGCTGTATATTTACAGGCTGTGTCAGCGCAGGGCGGGTAGAGCAAGGCGTCTCTACTCCGAGCCGAACTCCATGGACGCCAGGCTCAGCACCTCCCCTCATTCATCTGTTTACTTTCTAAATAGGCCTCTGTTTGGACTTACATCAGTGGGGAGAGAATATCTAAGAAAACGAGGAAGGAAATCTGTGGAAAACAAAGGAAAAGGAAAGAAACTCTCTGTGATAGAAACTGCCCCTCACTGTTCCTGATTACAGCAGAGTTTCAGGGTGTTTGGCGCCATCAAAATCAGCCACCCAGACCGCCGGCTGGCCAGACAGCGGAGGGGAAGACTGGTAGTGACGCTTGCATATACCAGGAAAAAAACTTAGGCTATTTCAGTGTTTATGTATTTTAAATGGCTTTTGATTCAGTGAAATGGAAGAAGAAAGACACTTCTCACGGTTAATAAACCTGTTTTCATATAGATAACATGGTGATCGCTGTTGTTTTGCAATGCATTGAATACCATCTTTAGACACCTATGATTAAGTCTTCTCAGAAAAATAGCTTGACTTTAGTAAAGTTTAATGAGAGCATAGATGAACCTATAATAGTTGCCTCAGATTTGCAATAAAGTTTTATCGGGCCATTCTAACAAATAAATATATTTTAAACTAAAGCATTCCATTGTAGTCCTGACTGCTTGATTATTTTTTTTTTTCTCTGCTGGAACCTCAGTGTAAAGTTTTTTTTCTTTTGCAACCTCTAACTCGGTTTCTTCCATTATTATATGTCATTTCATCCATCTGTCTATCATCTCTGACCAGCTTCCCTGTCACTGCAGAACAAAAGCATCTTTTGAACATGTTGATACCTCCATTATGTTATACTGTGGCCATATGTACCATGTCTTTGTTCCACAATAGATCACATTTTACATCCTAGTCTTATCTTCTTCTGCAGTTTCCCCTAGGATACTTGTGAAAAACAATTGATCAACTTTCTATTTTCTACCTTCTGAAACCAATGCATTTTTTTAGCCTTTCCATTAATGTCAGATCCACTCTAACTAATGTCTCTTTCAAAGATTCTCTTGCTGAGTTGTGGGCTCTTAACCTGGCATTCGTAACATTGATATTTGCAGTTGATTGATTGATATGTGTAGTTCAGTTTGAATTCTACACAGTATCGATATAGAAAGGCTCTTCTGGAAAGTGTAAACGTAAAAGAGAGGGACATTCAGTACGAATCTTTATTATAATTTTGTAAATCACCAAGAGGCACTTACCTCCCATTTCGAGCTTTTAGCCAATCGCATCAACAGCAGCTGCGACATATCGCATTCTTGATTTGTTTCACAACAGTTTACTGAATCCGGTCAAAAAGGAAAACACAAACATCTTTCTCATCCAAAAAAAACACAAATCATGTTGTTTTGGTTTTCTTTCAAAGGGAATAAGAGGGTATTCCAGTTAAATCAGACTGAATAGCACAGTCTACTGGTGGTGCCACCTGCACAGCCATGTTTGTTTTGCTTCAACCTGTCTATTCCAGTTGACATCATACACATCACTGCATTTCATTGATTTGAAACATACCTGTAATTGAGATTAATGCATCTATTGGCTTCTGGCCAGATGTATCTTGGGAGTTTGTGAATTCACAAACACAAAAGTTCATCTTCTTGCAAGGTGGATTCTTGCAGCTTTTCAATATTGATCATAGGCCTATTTAATACTGACATTACCCAAACCTGACCTTACCCTAAACTACCCCTGTCAGTTTAGGGTGACAGCCATGTCTTAGTAAGATTGGCATATCCTGTTGTTTGATGATGGATTAAAGCATGATCACTGACATGCTTACGGTATTATTTATCAGTCAACCCAGTTTAAAAATGTTCTCTCTGATATAATATATCTCCACTGTTGCTACAAGCATGCTTAGTGGGAGGGATTGCATTCA
>NW_015151465.1:0-21702 GCF_000732505.1 Cyprinodon variegatus | reverse complement strand
AGGGGGTCCAACCCGTTACTAGCATGGGGTACCTAATAAAGTGGCCGGGGAGTGTAGAAATAAACTGAATTGAAATAAAATTGAATATAATATGTTTGCCTTCATTATTGGTCTTTATGATGCTCTTTGTTTACTAATGCTCTGTAAGTAACTATATTTGTATCTGAAATTAGATTAATTACGCTGAAGTGGACTATATTTAATAATATTGTAAAATCTGAAGGAAGCTCTTTGCACTTGTTTTATTTTAAACATTTATAATAAAGGGAGTTAAGTATGAAATGGAAGCCACATTATGAATTTTCTACTGGTAAACATTAAACAGGGATAGTGGCGGCCTGGCCGTTAGGGCATAGAGCTTGGAATCCTGAGGTTCTGAGTTCAAGCCCCACTACAACAGACTGTCACTCTGGGTCTCTGAGCAAGAGCCCTTAACCCCACACTGCTCCACAGGTGCCTCAAGATGGCAGCCCACTGCTCCCTAAAGGGATAGGTTAAATGCAGAGCTAAATCTCTCAAATGAATAATCTCTCAATAAAGTTCAATTATTATTATTTCATCTTATTGTTTATCTGTTTAACATTATTACTAAACAGATCACCAGCAGCCATGTGGCAGAAGGTGATTGCTTTACACAAAAATATTAATACAATAAGGGCTTTTCTTGAGAAGTTTTTCAAGGCCCGTGTGCGGTTAACAGTGTGATTAATCTTTGTTTAAGCTTTACTTTGGATCGTCCCCAAAGGTATGTCTAAGAAAACTTTCTCTGGAATTGTTGACTGGGTAAGGTTGGTAACAGTACAATATCCTTCCTGTGCTTTGTGCCATGACCAGCAACAGTAACTGGGGAAGGTGAGTGAGCAAATGTCAGTTCTCTAAAGGCGGGCATACACTGTACGAGTTAGGCTGTTCATCAAACAATGTTTTATTCATAAACGGTCAAATAAAAAGTATATCATAAAGATATTTTAAAATAAAAGCATACAAAATGTCTTATCTGTCATGATGTGTCATGATAAAGTTCAGACCCAAATGCAGAAAACCGAACAGAGAGACCAGGGAAAAGGTTTAACTGGTTTTATTGAAAAAGTTTAACAGAGGGAGAAGTGTTGCTCTGAACACTGCTCAACCGGAACTGTAAAGTGAGAGGAAGACACAGCGGTTGGTTCAGGCTCAGTGGGGAATTTGACTCGTGAACTTGGAGAAGAGGATTTGGTTGCCGACTCACTTTTCCAGAGAAGTGGTTGAATCTTTGACTCTTGTCTGTGTGCTGTGGTTCCAGTGTTTGTCTGATTCGGTGGAGGGTGGAACAGGTTTTACCCAGAATGCGGTTGTTAGTTGGTGAATGGAGAAACTGACTGCCACTCAGATTTCCTGCGGTACTTGAACGTGTCGTAGTGGAGAATAATCCCTTACTCAGTGAGGAGCTCAAACGTTCTCTTGGGGAAAGTGGATCCAAACCTCCTGTTTGAACCCCAGCTCAGTTTGAAGCTCAATTGATCCTTCCAGGGAGAGAAGGTCCGATAAAACCAGTTTGCAGGATGACTTCCTGCCGAGAGGCAAAGACAAAAAACAAAGTTAAACTCAGGTTGACAAAAACTCAGTTTGACTCAGAAAAGCTCAGTTTGGCTAGAGTACCCAAAACTGTCAAACACTCTGGCGTCGAAGTAGTGGCAATCAGCAGCTTAAGAACACTTTACATATATAGGAAATGTGGATGTTAGTTTAACACCTTTGCAACTGAGTAAGAACAAATATTTTAACCAAGTAGGCCTATGAATGATTAATCAGTGCACTCATGAAAAGAGGACATTCTCCTTATACTAGCCATCAAATGCAAACCTAACTAAGTGGGGTGAGAGATTTTTATTTATTAATTTATTTCACGATTTTATGCTCTCAGCAACTTATTCTTGATATAAACATTTGCTTATAATTTGACTAATTTTCTGTTTGTGATGATGTTTGATATGACATTTACCTGGTTATTATCATAATAAAAAAGTACATTATTCAGTGTTTAGTAGTTAATTACAATAAATCAAGCACTTGTAAGGCAATAACTCTGGGCAGGTGCAGTTTGAGTAATTAATTGAAGTATTATAATATCAAACTCTCTAACCAATTCAAACTCTTCTTGCTCGATAACTTTCAGCAGTTTCCCAACCTCTAATCAAAATTATCTGGCCTTACATCTGCAAAATGCAACAATGTTTATGTTTACAATTATGAACTAGGCATAGGGCATTTATCAGTGTAAGCGGTACTATGATTTTAAATGCTAAGTTTTGGAAACCATTAAAATTTTACAATAGTTTTTAAACTGTAAAGCCCCTTTAAAAGTGTGAGAGAATGATAAAACTTTTTCTGTTTTTATTTATTTTTTTGTCATGAAAACCTTAGTATTTGTATTCAAAAAGATACTGCAAAAATTGTATACCAGGGTGTGCCCCGCATTCTCTTCTTTGTCTGCAAAAAGATCATAATTGAGCACAACTCCAAATAGCAATGGAGCTGCATTCCAGAGAATTATGCTAAACAGAAGTTGCATAACATCCATCCATTCAATCTGGTATACCAGTAGCAACTGGCAGGTCATCAGTAAGCAACTATATATCTGATGCTAAATCTATAATAGCTTTCTAATTTAACATCATTATTGTTTTTTCTTCAGTAATTCATTAAAGGGGTTGACATTTTTTTAGGTGAAAGCTTTCTGAGCAGCGATTGATACATAATTTTGTTAGGGTTAAAATGAGTGTCTTATGCTGACATAAGAGCAGAAATAAAAAAGAAATAAAAAAAGTAAAAGTTTAAGTTAGTAGTAGTAGTATTATCTTTTCAGTCAGTTTATCAAAAACAGAAGTTTATGTTTATGCATTTAGCAGACGCTTTTATCCAAAGCGACTTACAAAGTAGACACAAATTTACAGTTATCATCAATATGACAGTAAGTGGACCGATGTGTTTCTCAGGTACTTATAATATTTTATAACCTTAAGCTTGTTGCTTTTTAAAATCAACTCTATGTTTTTTTGCTTTAAATTATAATTTAGAATGTACAGTAGAATGTATCTACTGTTATTTTTGTTGTGTTTATGTTGTATACTGGTACAGTATATTAAATTCAGTTTAGCTTATCAGTATGGCCTAATTCGCAACATACTGCATATCATTTTAAGGTACTTTAAAGAAAAACCGTGCAGGTTCAAGTTTCTAATTTAATTACAGTCCAGTCATACAGTCATATTTAGATCCAGATACATGTAATGAAATGTAAGTGTAATACTTTACAGTCAAAGTCAGCTGATCTTATGTCAACTGAGAAACGTTACATAAAGGATCCCAGCCGACTCCATCGACTTGATGAATTAACAACAATTATTCCTCCTCAGCAAGCAGAGCAGAGGAGGAATATTTCTTCTGAAGTATATTGAGGCTTAGTTCTACACAGTATTGAACATTATGATCTTCAAAGAAAAATGTGGCAATTAGAAATATCTACTCATAAACTACCATATGCTTTTACACTTTATGACACCATGGTCATCCAATAACATGTTAATATATTATGTTTTTGTAAGTAAAGGTAAGCAGTTTTAACTTTCTCACAGACAGGCAAAAGATAGGTTAATAAACATAGTGAAATTTTCATATGTGAGCTGATCAAAAGCACTTTGGGGATTGAGAATATTTATTTGTGAGACTTAGGCCAAAGCTTTGGGCTTCTCACACTTGTCTGCATTAAAAGCAGCACTGCTTCTGTCGCCACTGAGACTCTATCTAATCTGGCCTGAAAAGAACAAGAGCGCCAAAAAAACAACATGACTGGCTGGGTCTGAGGCAAGAGTGAAGAGAAAATCAGCAGTAAAGATTTGAAACAGGAAGAGTGTGGCGTCAGTACAGGCGGGAGATAAGAGCACAGTGCTCCATACACAAACACGGGGTCTATGTGGCTGAGTGACTCCCAGCTCTCTGGGCGCCCTCACAGTAGCTGTCCTCTCCCCCCCGGCTGGCTCCAAACCACAGCCCGTCACCCAGCTCTGCACACAGCAGATCCAGAGGCCTGATACACCACCAGTGACTCCAGGGGTTTTAAGGGGATTTGTGAGCGTCAAAAAAAGGGGCTGATGGGCCTCTTCAAAAAGGCTGGAAAAGGATGAGGGGAATTTTTTTTTACCATACTGGATTTCAACTGGTCACCTAATTTATTTCCAGCACATAGGTTACCAAGAAGAAACAAATATTGTTTCTTGTTATATCTGGACAAAATCTATATAATTATCAGGATAATTCTTGGTATAACAACATTACTACAAAGTGGTACTTTGTTTATAAAAACAGGAAACCAACAAAACAAAAATTATGTTTTCTGTATATTACTAAATACATTATAACTATGCACCAAAAGGTGTTACAGGAGCAGTAATTTAGGATATAGCAGTACATGTATGAGAGATTAGGCAGTTTCGTAGAAGAAAGGGGCTTAATTATTATTTTGTTTTTTCATTAAGATTGAGTGATAGTTCAGATCTTCAGGTGTGCTGGTAGTATGCTTACCTTTCTAATATGGTTTTGTAGTGCACCTTTAAGTGACAACTGGATGCGGGACAAAAAGTGGAGCTAAGCTCGTCAACATGAGATGTTACAATAAAGCTTGTGGAAGTGGTATTCTAATTATCTTTTTGTTTGTTTTTAGATGTTTTTATTTGTTTCCCAGCAATGTCTATCACAAAACAAGTACAACCCTTCTTAAAATCCCCTTCCAACAGCAAAGTAGGTTTACACATGGACATATTGTGATGCCATTTTCCAAATATGGTCCCAAGAAGCAGGGCTGAACTTGACGCATTTCAAATACAGTTGGTCAAAAATAACTAGTCAGAAATATGAGAAATTGCGTGCAGGTGGGGCAGTGGGGCAGTGGTTAGTGCGCATGACCCATGCATGGAGGCCTTAATCCTCAACGAGGCTGACCTGGGTTCGAATCCGACCTGTGGTCTTTTGCTGCATCTCTCTAACCCCTTTTCTGTCAGAAAAACGAGCCACTAAAGCCGTAAAAACTAAAAAGAAATGATGAGAAAAGCAGATGATCCTTATGCACAGCTTTATATTTTCTACTTTGGCTCATTAGATAATTTGGGTGCTTTAGTAGGGAGGTTTACAGTATCTTTTGGCAGATTGAACTGAGACTGGGGATCATTCTTATTGCAGAGGGTTTGGAGTTGGTATGCTTTATTTTGGGGAGGCCAGAAATCCCACTACAATATAATTCCCGCTCATTTATAATTAAGCTCATATAAACAGGTAAGATGGGATGAATGTTGTGTATCACAGAAGCACTACACATGCAGTCTCTTGCGCTAGTTCCTTTAAGCATGTTTCAGTGTATTGGCAATATCTAGTGCTCCCTAATGTGCCATAACAAACTAGTTGTTAGATTCAGTTAATTAAAGTTTAGTGTTCAAATAGTTTGATCAGTACTTTTAGGTATCTGTGCTTTTCAGTGAACTTGTATTGTCCACATGTGTTGGATGTATGTCATTTCCATCGCCATAAAACCACCTAGTTGCAAACATGCTTCAGATACTATTATCAGTAATTCCTTAGTAAAAGGTCCTACCTTGGAAATTTCACATGGCCACCATTCAAGAAGCTTGTCTATGTTATGACAAAGAAGCTGAGACAGAAAAGACAAGCGGCAGATCTACATGGCAAAAACAGCCAACAGAATAAAATCCTATCCTGAACAATAATATCATTCTTGATTTAATTTACTTCTAAAAAGACACAAAAGACTTAATTTATATCCAAAGGTATGAAGAGTTTGGATTAGAAGTGAGGAAAGTCCCTGAGAACAGACTTTCAGGCTGGGAATGCTAGCTGGGTTAATAAAAGTAGTCCGTGGGGCACTGTTTTTCTAGGCGCTCTCTGTGATGTTTGAATGTGAACTCAAACAAGCCTTCATTATGTGGCCACAGCCCTGGAGCCCCTGGTGCTGGAAGAGAGGCCCTACCACTGACAACCACAGCCAGGATGGATGCAGGCTCCTTATCCTCTCCTGTGTCTCCCTCTTCTTCCCCCGACTTTTCCTCTGATCCCTTTCTTCACACTGCTTTTAGCCTTTAATCCTGCACTTCTTCTTTATTTCTGCTCTCAAGCAACCCTTCCACTTCAGTCCTTTTTAGTCCTCCCAGAGGTTCTCTGATTTCCCTCTTTCTTTCCATGCAATGTTCCAATCCTCCTGCATGAAGGACTGCTTTTCAACTAGCCTTTTGTAGGACCTGGAATCGTGTAAACAACCATCTTACATTTTTTATGTATAGCAACAGCTACTTTATTTATTTGTCTATATGCATTTAAGAAAATACCATCATATTTGATGACCTACAGACAAAATTTGACCTTTCCAATCTGTCCTTTAAAAACTATTCACACATACGTATGTCTTAGCACATTTTGTTCTTGAACTGACAGTAAATAACACATACAAGTAACATTGCTATTGGAATAGCTTACTGCTGCAGATGTTTTTTCATGGTTAGCTCAGAAAAGTGAGCATAAATCTTTATTTATTTCTGTTACTCCATTACCAAAACATATTGTGCTACAGAATGGTCTTTAAAATATTTGTTTAACCCTAAAGTATACCACACAGACACTGGTAATGGTAAAAGATTTAGAGTGATGAAAATCCAGTAAGCAAATTGGTTGAATTTAGAGTAGAAACAAAGACTTGGAGGGAAGGAGGAGGGAGACATCTGTAATTAGAACCATATTCTTCTCCTAGTGACTGTATTCCAGTGTTCCTAAATTAGTGGTAAAAAATAAGCCATCCTCCTTCTCTTTTTGCCCCGATCCAGAGGCACCCGCTGTGTCACTCAGGCCACATCCAGACAGAAATGATTAAATGTGCTGCCAATATTAAATGTCTGGGAAGTCAGTAAGGCCAGAGACATAAAGAGGTAAAGTTGAAAGGAACATGGCTCAGCATGAAGATAAAGAAATATCACAGAGTAGAAACTGTGAAGGTTTGGGGCATACATGTGTACTTTTACTGGAACATCTGCCTTTATGTTATATCCTATTTTACTTGGCTTCTGTTTTTTGTTATGAACAATATCTGCAATTCACACCCCTTACTTCTGCAATTAACTTATCACTGCAACTTGCAAAGCTGTTAACATCCTTTTAAGTGTTTTTGATTTTTTTCTAGATCAAAACACTTAGTTCTGCTAAGTAATGAATAAACTTGAGCAAAATTATAAGGAAGAAGTAAAATGAAAACTTTTGATAATCCTAATAAGAATTAATCATCCTGTCACAACGGTTAAGTGTAAATGATATATTTGTTTGTTGGTTTTTCAATGAAATCCTAAATAATTGTTGTTTTGTGCTACTTTATGTAACATTTCCTTTGAAAACAAATAAAAGTTTCTGTCTTTATAAGACCCACTATGGTTACACTATGGGTTTTTGGTCCAAATGAATGATCTTTTAGTATTACTGCTATTGTCGTAAAAATAAATGTCATAAAATATCTGAATATAATTCCCCCCCCCAGGTATTTTTTTTGTCATTACACTGTCACAAGTACAGAGCAACAAAATTAACTCTGCATTTAACCCATCTCCTTGGGGGGCTGTGGGCTGCCATCGTGTCCGGGGAGCAGTGTGGGGTTAAGGGTCTTTTGCTCAGGGACAGTCTGTGGGAGTGGGGCTCGAACTCATAACCTCAGGATTCCAATCTCTATGCCCTAACCAATAGGCCACCACTCCCCCATAATATCCTCCATTCTTGGTTCACAACTCAGGTGAGTCCTAAAGCTCAATGATTGCACTTTTTTAAGGCTATCAAAGTAAAGAGGGCTCAGGTAAAATGAGAACTTTGAATTTGTAATAGTCATATGAAAAAATGTTGTTGTATATCTATTAGGGAAAAGACCGTTCATCTGTGAATTTAATAACCAAGGATTTGCTGAAACCATTAAGGTTAAACCTTTTAATAACTGACCACAGAGCACAGCTTTTAAAACTATATAAAAGAAGTTTGTGACTCAGAGCACAGTCTGCTATTTTTACTGTCTCTTAGGTGTATATAAAAAACTTCTTTCTCGGTCTGATCTAAACCTGATTTTCTGTAGTCCTCATAATTAGCATCAAAGTTACCATAAAAGTGAGGCTGTCTGTGGCTTTTCCCATGGGCTCAGGCGCAGTTTTTAATTCCTGCTGATCCTGGAGCTGTGGCATCTCCCGCAGCAAAGATGCTGAACGGTTAAAAAAAAACTCTTTCTCATGTGGTGTTGATAAAGCAGCACATTCTGCCACTAAGGGTCCTGGGAGTATAAATGTTCAAGCACTCCCACTGCGCTGGGTTATTACGAGGGGTCTAGCTGATGTCTCCCGTAGTGTGTACTTGGGATAGGTCAGCAAGAACGGCGGGTGAGAACCACTTCAAGAATCTGGGCAGTTTCAAGTCAACACCACTGAACAGTTTGTCCTGCAGAGAAGCCGTCTGTCCTCACTTCCCTATGACCTCTGACCCATGACGTCCATCAGGGTGCCAGTCAGCATCATAAATCTTAACGCTCCTCATGACAGAAATATTCATCAACTTAAAACTATAATATAACCTAAAATTTTTATTCAGTTTCTTAAGACTTTCTTAAAAAAATTACTTTAGGATTTGAAACAGTCTAATTTCAAAACCATCTCTTAGAAGTATTTTAAGGAAAATTAGCATTATGTAAATAATAATCTTAAGACCTCAAGCAGGTCCCCATGCAGGTCTTCAGTAGATGCATATATCCTCAGGACCAGAATGCCTGAAAGAGATTTTATTTCTTTATGATGGCTGGGTGGCTCCCTTTTCTATCCGAAAACATTCTCCCATAAGATACCACTGTCTGCAGACATTGGAGCCAAGGTTCCCTCGCCTTAGCATAAGCATATCCCAGCATATCCCAATTAGATTTAAATTAAGCACAAGATTTTAACCTATTTTCAGATTTCCACTGATGTTGTTTTACTGCATACTTTTGATATTTTGCCTCAAATGCTTGATAAAAAAGACACCAACATCGTAAACATAAACAATGAGTAGAAACAAATCTTTGGCATGAATTTCATAATAATTTTGTTATTTTTGTAATTAATTTCAACAGTTTTTAGGGTTTTGATGGAAAGGATCAAATAGCTTAAATAATTAAAAAAAGACTTTTGCACAAGTTTGACAACATGATACATGCAAATTTCTACATTCAACTTTTTCAAAAAATAAATGAGTATCTTTAATCAAGTCAGAGAAAAATCACAGCCTGTTGCCATGGTTATATGGATAGGCTAATGCATGTGCAGTTTGTCATAAATGGTAAGGTTCATTCAAAATACCTGATTTTCTTTTGAGGCTCTGTTTAAAAGTTGCTGCTCTCATAGCTCATACAAGCTTAATGTGTCCCGCTCTAACCCCTAAATCCCTCAATCACTATATAGAGCAGGTACTATATAGCGGAACTTACCGTTTGGACAGATGATCACTTCCCCGTTATTCCACTGCGGGACATATCTGCCTCTTCTGAGGCCTTTCTTTTCTTCTCATACACTTCGTAAAAACTTTTTCTCTTACAACCCTTGGCCATTTCCAAAGAACTGCAGTGAGAAAGGCGAGCTTAATTGACTGTCTGAAACCATGGCTGATCATAACCTGAAGGTGCGCACGCACAGAAAAAGATAGCTAACAGGAAGCGCACGTAGAACGGCTTTACATAAACATATCACCAGAATGATTGACAATTAGAAGGACCACTTATTTAGATGATCCACCCGTAAATAAAAGATTGTCCTCTATACCTTTAAAACCGGAGCTGCCCAAATGGACAAGCCATATGTCATCTAGAGAATTATTTTATGGTTTTAGAAGATGATGATTGGCAGGAGATATTTTAGGAGCATTCAAAATCAAGTATAATTATGTAAGAACACTACTTCATATACTGATTGTAAAACTTCGTGATCGTAGCATCATACTTGGTTCTGAGGATGGAATAAGACAGAGGACAACTTCCAGATTTCACTTTCACCACACATCAACTAGACTCTGATACAGTCGGGTGCTCTGAAAATGAAATTATGATCTCAAACATATTAAGTTTCTTTTAGTGTGAAAAAAATTTACATAAAATTAATAAATAGAGTTATGCAGAAAATGGTCTCTACTCAATAGGCATGCATTTGCAAGGAAACCAGATGAATTTAACTGAGCTTCCAACGCTGAAAAGAACACAGTTCAAATATCTAAGCAGAATTATGTTTAAAACTTGCTAAATTTTTTATCAAGCGTATGTTTTTATTATGACATTGTTCACTATGTAGGAGTTACAGAAAATATATAAAAAATGTCTTAGTGTTAAGGATATAAAAAACTTAAGTTGTACATTGTAAGGCCATACTCATGATTAGTGTGCAAGAAGAACACTTGCATTTTCAAAGTTGATGACAACTGTATATATGTATGGTGTATTTATGTATATATGAATAAAACACTTTTGAAAAGTGCGAACTAGTCTAAACCTAATGGACAAAATTCTATATTGTGGTGAAAGACGCAAAGATTTAATCCTGCAACTTTTCAACAGGCAAAAGCTGCCAAGCCAAAAAAAAATACTTGTGTTTCTGTGGTGTAGCTGCTGACTACCGTGGGAGACAGGTCAGGTATTTGATACCTCCTGTGTTGTTTAAAGACATCTATAGCTTAGTTGTAGTTTAAAAAAACTCAACTGATGTTAAGTTGTTACCAGTCTTGGCAGAATCCAAAACCTTGCAGATAAGAATTTTTTTCTTTATTTTATTATTTTGCAATCATATGCAAAATAAAAATGCAAGCTCAAGCATAAGCCCAGACCATGTCAGTATTTAACACTTGAAGATATATTTAAATGTAACACTAATAGGATAAAAGAACGATAGGGTGGATGCTGGTGGGAGGGGGGTTGTTTTGTTGGCTCTGTGGTGTCAGACAGGTCTGGGACCTTGCCACCTATTGATCTGTACCCCTGTCTAATCTTCACAGACTGTTGTTGAGACGAGGTCCGTCGGCCTTTTCTCTACAGAGCCAGGCAGATTTGAGCGGTGCCGAAGACCAAAGGCCAGGATGTGCAGTGAACACAGTCTGCACAGATAAACAGTGCCTTGTTTGGCCGTTTCTTTGCCACTGCTGAGCCAGCTGATAACAGCGGGCGGGAGGGCAGACGGCCCTTGGCGGCAGCGGACGAGGCCGCAGGGAGACAGACACTCTGGCAACAGCGAGATCTTTTCCCACATCCCACGCTCTGTCCTAACTTGCCTAATCTCACCTCTTCAGTTTGTGTTTTTTTAATTTCTTTTTTTTTTTTTTTTTACACAGATTGTTAGGATTGTGAAGTTAATTACCAAGGACGCCAAAAACTATTCAAGTATCACCATGGTTTCCAAAATGATTGCAAAAGTGGACACCCAAAAAGAAAACAAAACATGGCTTTCTTTAATCCATTATGCTTTTCTCAAAGCCTAAACAATAATAATCTTGCTGTATAAAAGCACTCAAATCAAACTTTGGTTTTGGTGTCTGAAAGCAAAGCTACTGCACAGATAGTTTAACAAAAGACCCACATTACAGAGAAGAAAGATGGGAGTTAAACCCCCCCCCCAAACACCACAAGCTGTCGACTCATTGTCTTGGCCCATCACCAGGCGCTGCAGTAATTGCAGCAGTATGGCATCGTGGGGAATACTTTGCATTGTTTCTTTCAGAAGAAAACTTTCCCTCCCTCACAGTGTAACTTGCCAAAGATAAAATATGTATTGAACACTGTTGTTCCCATTGTGCCACTGAGACAATGAGCTTATGTGTCTCTGATTATCAGAAGCAGAACAGTAACTGAAAAATCCTCCAAGCATTAATGTGTTCCAGCTTAGCAAAAGAGAGTTAGAGGAGATGGCGTGTTACACACTCGTTGGATGAATCACTCTGCTCATCTTCAACTTTCCCCTTTCATTTTGGCCTGTCATCTTATCCCTTAGACCCCTGCTGATAGCTCGAACATACCAAAGGATCAGCAATTAATAATGGGGACATGCTCTGCCCATGCACATCCCCCATCTTTAGAGACCACCTCACCCTCCTACACACCCAACAGCCGCACTTAAGAGACCACATCTGTTTTTAATTTCCTTGCCTCTGTGCTGCAGCGTTACACAATCGTGATCAAATGTGCTTTCCGAAAGGCAAAAACACTCACATATACAGACAGGGACTTGTGCCAACACCAACACAAACATAAACTGCACCCTTTAATGACACACCAAAGGAATGAAGAACAAGATGCTCTGTGATCCCTGGACTTGATGAATATGTTAGATTAGCATGTAGCCAGAAAGATATTGTGACATAAATGCTTAAAGTCGAAGAAAAATTCTTTTACTACTGCCAACAAAACAGTTCATAAGAATATGAACCAATCTTTATACCGGGAAGAAAAAGGATCCAACTTTCTCTCAGCTGTTTTTATTGTATTTCTTTTTTACTTATTGCTAAATTCTGAACATAAAGTTGACTTTGAAATTGCATATTTGGGTTCTTCGAACTTTATATTATGTTTTTAATCAAAGATTGAAGCAAGAGCTTACCTTGATGATATGCCAGGAAAGTCCTCTTTATAGTAAAGTTCAACTTCTGGTTTTTATTTTGTCTGGTAACTGTGAATGATTTAAAGGGGTCTATGATAAGAAGTGTGATTTAAATCTGAAAACTAAACCTTATCCTAAAACTAGAAAGGAAGCACCTCCTGCTCTGCTGCCCTGTGGTGACACATTTTATTCATGCTGTTCACAGGGCCAGCTAAAACCTTGCACGACACAAGCAATGAAGACAGTCCTGATTTGCTAAAGAATAGAAATTCATATTTTCTAAAGCCATCTTCTGACATATCAAAGTAAACACAACTTAGATTACTTTGCTTTTCTTTAATGGTATGTTTATTGGTATGGTATGGTATGGTATGGTATGGTATGGTATGGTATGGTATGGTATGGTATGGTATGGTATGGTATGGTATGGTATGGTATGGTATCGCATTGTATCGAATCGTATCGTATCGTATCCTTCCCCTTTTCAAGTGCTAAAGTGTTTGATCACTCTATGGCTTTATGGCTTTATATATAGTTATAGTATATGGCTTTAAATATAGTTTGGTAAAAGTTCTTAGACACTTATCAATTCCCAAAAAATAGTACAGTACCAACACTGATTTATTTAAGGCAAATTTTCTTATATTTCTCCTCTTTAGGAGATGTCAAATGAGACTTTTTTATGCTGATAGCTGAAGAAAACAGGACATTGTTTGATATTACAGAAAACTTCCTTCACTTTCTGATCAATGTTAAGCAGTAAATTATATATAACTGACAGGCTTCAGTTAAGCCATGTTGTCCTCTCTTTCCTTGTTTCCTCGTTCCTCTGTTTTCAGGGTGGTCAAGAGAAACTGTTTGACTTTTAAATATAAATTTCAGGGAATCAGCAAGTGATGGAAGAAAAGTTAAAGGTTCATAGACATTCTTTTAAATAAACAAACAAAAAAAATACTATTTAAAAGATTACCTAACAAACATCATAAGCGCATGCAATCTTGTGTTTCCTATATTAGACAAGTTAACATAAATTAGTCTTTTCATAATAACCTATACTATGGAATAATACTCATGGACAAAACTGCATGTTACTAAGGAAATATTCTAAGACACTTAATTCTCATCCAAAAAACTAGTAATCTGCAAAAAAAACGGCACTGCTTGTTCTGGTTCATGGCTTGTTATCTTGTCTTTCCTCTTCTTTCTTTCCCTATAACCCTTTGGGGAAAAGCCAGTCATCAATTACTGTAGAAAATTGAATTAAACCTCTAATCTACTTTTTAAAAAGGAAAGAATAAATGAGAATAATACTTACTTTGCATGTGTAAAGAAAATTTGTTAGGATTAATGCTAATTTTTACAACTAAATATTTTACCAAATTTGACAGTTGTCACTGGCTGAATGTTTCTTTATTAGGTTTTACCAAATATGCCAATAAGTGTGGAGGGTGCTCTATCTACTATATTAGATTACCTTATGTTCTGAATGAAGTTGAAGGGCAATTTTTGGTAAGAGTTGTTACCCCAATTTGCTATCATAGGTCTTGGGCGACATATTGACAACATACCATATTTGTTTTATGCAAATACAAGTTCTGATTAAAAACATGTATTACTGGGAATTCTCTTAAGTTAAGAAAACAGAACTGGAAAGATGCCCTCTGGCTAGTCAGCTCCAGCTCCAAACTCTTCAGTAGAGCTTGACAGCTGGTATGACTTCAGATCAACTTACACTTCCCAAGTGGCTCCGGGATTCCTGTAGTTATATTCAGATGGCAAGTCATTATCTTTGAGGAATTTTTCAATAACCTGTATGCTCAACTCCAGCGACAATGATGTCTTGATAACTAGTAGTGTAAAAGTTGAAAATTTTGATTGTTTCACAGCTGGTCAGTGAATGCTAAAGTAAAATGATTAATTAAAATAGTCTTTAGTGTTGGATTCATTAATAATTTATGCACGTATTATCAAATATGAATTCAAATTATTTATATCTTTTTCAGGATGTTTAGGAAAATGTGATGAATTTAAATAGGACAACATGTTCTTGATTGAGTAGGGTTAAGGAATTTATTTAAGTAGGCTAAATGATATAAAAATTACCAATGACATCTAATAAATCTTGAATAAAATCTATTCCTATTCATTTTCAAGAATGTAAGGATCTGTTCGTGAAGGTTAGACAGTTTGATGGGAATTTTGTATTTATTAAAATCAAATTGTAAGGCACATGGGCACAGTGATTGTTCTGCTCTTTTGCTCATGTTACGTATAGAAATGAATTGCGGGTAATATACTTTGCCTTGTTGATGCATGCTTAGCTGAAGTATGGATTAAGGAAGCACAGGGGAAGAGAGAAAAAAACCCTCAGGAGAATTTGAGCACAATAAACTATATATTATCAAGGAATGTGCAGTTAAAGTACACAACCGGGCAGAAGTCTGAGTATTGGGAAAGGGCCTAATTCCAACACAAAAAATCTTGCTGTTAGCTTTAGCCTTGGGAATCAACTAAAACGGATCCACATAAAAATAAGAAAGCAAGAGTATAAACTACTCCAGATAACAAATTAACTACTTACATTTTAGAGTAACAATTTACCATTATGTCTAACTATACAGATTTTGTTTTTTCTGAAATATTCCTACAACCTCTAGTGCATCTATCTAATGTAATGTTTTCTCTATATAACTTCATAAATCTTTTTTTTTTTTTTTT
The DNA here is from genome assembly GCF_000732505.1 of Cyprinodon variegatus. Classification (NCBI taxonomy): domain Eukaryota; kingdom Metazoa; phylum Chordata; class Actinopteri; order Cyprinodontiformes; family Cyprinodontidae; genus Cyprinodon; species Cyprinodon variegatus. Next base: position 6,322 of record NW_015151465.1, on the reverse strand, counting down.
TACTTAATACCCAGACACTTTAAACATGTTTTTTTTACACATGCATGACTTTTCCTGCGGTCTAAATCTTACAGGAGCCATCAGCCTAATTCTCCACCTAGACCTGTTTGTCCACTACAAACAACTAGGCGCCAGGGCTCACCATTCACCACTGGACAAAGGAAACAATGACTTTACCCTGATGATGGAGATAGACTTTGCATGTCACCAAAGGCTGAGTGATAACATTTCTGACCTATGCCTCAGGCGAGCTTGCTTTGCCGGTGCTCTGCTGGTGCCATTGTGTCTTCCCCACACCAGCCGATTGAATGTTTCTTGTCTGTTTCTCACAGCAGATTGCAAACTGTCTAGCCATCTTTGAATACCACCTCATCCCATCTACATCCTCCCCCATACACCCACAACTCCACCCATGCCTTCACGCTTGACTGCACGCTGCAAAGAAGTGAGTGAGTGCTATCTGCCTCATCACACCATGATAATAGTGTGGAGACTGGTGTCTGAGCCGAGAGATTACTGTCAGGCACTCTGTTTAAAAAAAATAAAAAATTGCAAGAACAAAAAAAACAGAAATCCAAACATAATACAAAACTAAAAATCAATAATTTTTATATCCGATACTGTTGGAACGCAATTAATTAAAAACTGCTCAAACACACATTATAAGTGATTATCTCTTTCATTTGAGTGAGACTAGAGATTTAAAAAATTCCAGTCTGGACTTCATCTCGCTGCATCATTCAGTTGTATAAAAAAAATGAAATGCAAAGGACGTGCCTCACTGCATGTCTCCTCTTCCTGACTTTTCTTTATAGTTGAAAGGTGAAGTGATTGCGACTCAGATACTGTACTTGGTGACGGTTTGCTTTGTCTCTGCACTGCTCCTTCCTCCGCACTATAAGACTACTGGTAGTTCGAGGATAAGGTCAAGACAAAGAAAACTTTTTTTAATGAGGACATAAACACAATATATGCATTGAACCAGCAGAATTTCTACTAACTATATATATATGTGTAGCAATAAAGACCCAAAATATTTAGAGTGCCATATCTTAAATCCAGTCAAATATTTTCCATGTATTACAACCTAAAGGGATATGCTCTTAAATTATGTTTGAACAATCCAACTGAATGTGTGCTCTACTATTTTCTTTGTCCACATTTCAAATATTCCCATATACACATACGGATCATATGAACTATCATCTAACCAATATGTATGTTTCCACATGTATCCAACAGCTTGGGAACTTCCAAAGTGCAATGTCAGATCCAAAAATTAACTGTCCATCTGTTTAATTTCTGATACTTGGTGGATAAAAAATTCCAGTCGGTGATACAAACTGACAGACCATTAATCATATCTGTTCAAATAGTCCAGTTTTTGTTTATGCTTTTCCTTTTTCTTTGCTTTTTTAATGATTTGTAGTCCAGTCAGTGGTCCTTTTTTTATACAGGTGATATGTTGTACATCATCTTGTTAGAAAAAGGATTGACTGGTATAGTTAAGGTAAAAGGAAAAACAAGTGTCTATTAATATAAAAACAACAAATCATTAAGCTCAGGTGTTTGACAAAATATCAGAGGAATTTATTAAGAAAAGGATACAGAACTTGGCTGAAAGTGTTCATATCCCTTAAACTTTTCTAAATTTTTTAAAACAACTCAAACACTTAAATCTATTTATATTTTATCTTTATGTGACAGATACCCCCCACACACACACAAACACACACCGACACACACCCTGATACTCCTAATGATGAAAAAAACCTGTAAAAAGAAGATAAAGAAAGCTTTCCAAAATTTAAAGATAAAGCATTATTTATTCAAACAATTCTTCATTGACAACTACAATCTGCATTGTCATTTAGATACAATTTGCATTCTAATCCAGATTTCATTTTCTGTACAAACCATACTGAATTAAATTATATCTTTGAATATCTAATGAAACTGAAAATCCAGGCAAGGAAAACATTTCCCAGAGTAGAAGCCAAGAAACCAGTGGAAACTTTGGAGGAGCTGCTTGGATCCAAAGTACAAGTGGGAGAATATGTGGATTTAACAGCTATTTGCTGAGCACCCCACAAATCTGGCCTTTATTGGAGGGTGGTAAGAAGAAAGCCATAGTTCAGTTTGCTGCTTGCCACAAGACACTTAGGTGTTATATCCACAGAACTGTCTGCAGGCTGGCTTGTTTAGCTGTGTTTCTTCTCACTTCCTCTAACTCCAGTGTGTGACTAACAGGTGTGCTTTTGTCGCTGCAGCTCATCAAACCCAATCACTCCCTGAAGCAGATGTACAATTGTTTTGCTTCCGAGTGTCATAATCATATTTACTTTTACTTTATCCTTGCTGCAGTCAAACTTCTAGCATGTGCATTTGTAGAAATCAGTTCCTGGCTTCCTTTACTCTTGCCCCTCGATCCATTCAAGACTCATCGGCCTGTCTACCTTTCAACGATCTTTATTTGATGATCTCATACTTTGTCACTAGTAGAATAAAATCTTTCTTTCAATCAGTATTGTTCATCATTTCCTATATAACTCTAACCTGGCAGTAGCCAGATTTATATGTGTAGAACTGAGTTCAGTTCTATGTTGAAAATGCAGCACAAGCTTAATATCGCTCAGTACCTGATCTACTTACTACCCAGGATCATAACAACTGATTTGATGTTTTTTTGAGTCATAACACTTAAAAATATCAATTTTGCAGTATTTAAGAACAAGTGTCTATGGAATTTTCACTCAACCTCCAAATTACACAGCAGACTCAGTGGAGTATAAAATTAACAAGGTCTATTTCTTAATGGTGCTTGTTTTCATTCAGTGAATTTACTGACAATGGCTGGAGTAACCTGAAATTTTACACAAGTAAGAGTACTGATATTTTACCATTCTCTTACGCAAGAAAAAGTAAAAAGTGCAATGGTATAAAGCTATTCTATGTACTTTTTCTTTTTTTTTTTCAAAAGATACTCAAGTAAATGTAACTGTATAAATGTAACTAGTTACCACCAACCTCTGGTTTTGACTAGGACTGTTTTCTTGATAGAAAGAATAATTTTTAACGGATCTACAAGAAGAGTACTTTTAAGAAATGTCACAACGGTCTGCCATTTCTCTCTCCTTTGCAGCTGTAGCACTGCTGCTCTGTCTTTTTTTTTTCATTATTTCTACATTAAAATCTCCAGTTCCAGTGGTGTGAAAATGGAACTTCCTGTTTTCTCCAAGTCCTGACTTCCTGTCCTGACTCTTCGAACTCGGGCTCCACTGATAATGGCTTTTTAAATTCTTGTTACGCACATGTTCAACTTTGAGTAGGTCCACTCAGAGGTATCTGGATCCTTAAATACTTTAATTCAAATATTGGAATCGGATCTGAAACCTGGCCACCCAGACTGACTTATGCCGTAAACGTAGCTTTTACAGTTAGGACAGAACCAGCGAATATTTCTATTAACTTGCACTAATAGAGGGCAGTATTAAGTTTTACATCGGGGTCACCAACGAGGTGTCCATGGGCACCAAAAGGCCCTCAGAAACCTTATAGGGTACTCACAAAGTAGCCCTCAGCCTTAAAAAGATTGGTGACCCTTGTTTTATATACTGACAAAAAGCGCTATTTCCTTGGGTTTCAATGTATCTTTGCAGATTTCTTTCTGTATGTGCTCAAAATGTTTTGTTTCAAATACTATTTAAAAATATTAACAAAAAGGTTTGGCTCCTAGGTAGCAAAATATTTTAAAAAAGAAGAACTTTTTGCACAATTCTGGGAGCAAGCAACACACAGGGACTGAGGAGGGGCAATTGTTTAGATTCCATGTCAAGCTTTAAGATCAGATAAAAGATACATTTTCTCTTTTCTTTGTATCCATAAGTAAGAGTACAATATAAAATGGGTATGTTGTAACCACAAAATGGGGTAAATGGCACAGAATCCAGTTTTCCTGGCTAAGCAGAGCCAGTGGAGTCTTCTTTAAAAAACTCAAGTTGCCTATTTTCTTTATGCTGAGCTGACTGACATAGTAAAGAACCACACATCCTTGTTTGATTTCCTCAGGAGACAGCAGAGTGAGAGTCTGATCCACACACAGCTATGGCTGTCTCTATCTTCCTAAGCCCACTTCTTCTTTCTGTCTCAAACTGAGACACGTTTTCTGAGCATTCCGTTTTAGCATGCATATGTGCACTTTGATTTTTTGTAAATCAAAAAGCTGAGGGATCGGCTGCACAGCTAAAATGCCAGCATTGCTTGCCAGACTGAGTTCTACAGGCCCTGAGCTGTAATTTATTTCCTCTCATGTCAATCTCATTCCTACTGTTTCAGACCAATGATTTCAAAAGTAAAAAAAACATTTAGTTAACCCTGAACTTGTGGTCCACACCAATCTGGCTAAAATAGTTTTGTTTTGTTTTTTTCATTTTACATCAAAACAATAAAAAAGAAAAAATATGAACGCACAGTTTTTTTTTTTAGGGTGGGCGTTGGGATGATGCTGGATAGCATGCAAACAGGCAGTGGTGATATGTTGTGGCAGGCACAGATAGGGGCAGTGAAGTCATGGACCCAGTCATCATCATCTGGCCACACATTCCTACCCTATCTGTGCAGCAAACTGGATCTCCTTCCTCTTATCAGCTGTCAGGAATTTTTCTATCAGAGGCCCCTTTTCTGTCTCTCCTTCACTGTCTCCTCTGCTCTCTCATTTTGACTCCCCCCCCACCCCAGCTTTTTTTTTGTTGTTGTTGTTTTTTTGCTCCCTTCCTGTCCCTTCCTTGAAGCTGCAGGGCTGACAGAGAGCAGAAATGGTTAAACACTCATTAAGATAAGGAAGCAAGAAGACGTCAGGCGGTTCCTAAGACAGACTGGAACCCAAACATCTCTGGTGCCTGCTGCGTCACCACAGCAGGAGGCTGTCTGTCTCCCCAATGACATTCAGAAAGTAACACAATCGCAATGATTATATTTCATAAAGATGATAAAACTATCTGACCATTTTTTTCAAAATCGCTGACCTCTATTTCTGTCTATTTCTTGTCTTTTTCAAGATTATACCATTTATTAAAATTTGTGTTTTTTGTATATAATAAAGAATAAGGTTAGTAGGCGAGACTTGAAACATGAATGTTCAAACGTAACCATTAAAGTAACTTTTTCTGGGATCAGTATATGTGCTGATAGTGAGGTTGTCTTTATTCATCAGCAAACATTGTATTTGAATAGATTGACATGACTTATGACTGTAAGGACCCAAATTTAAGCAGAATACACTAAAACCAGGTTACTTATAGGAGTGCAGCCTTGAGTATCTCAATATTTTCCATTTATAAATGAATTTTGTATTTCTTCAAACAATCCCCTCTATATTTTGATTCAGGACCTCATTAATTTTAAATAATATAAATAAACAGCACCAGTCTAATGTATTATCATATATTTATCTCCAATCTTCTGTTTCTTATCTATTACCAAGTCATGGGAAGAAGAGCCTGACCAAAGATCCTAAGACCTCCTGAGGCATTTCCATGGAAGCCAAGAGATATAATCTCTCCAGTGATGCCTGAATCCACCCGGAGGCATCTTCCCAGTGCAACATATCTGCAACCCTTCTGTTTAAAAGCAACCAGGAGGTTTTCTTGCCTAATGCTGAGACCACCAGAATCAATTTTGCCTTCTTTTAGAATTATATTCTCTGGTCACCTTAATGCCAAATATCACCTGCCATTTAGATTCTAGTGTCATTGTCAGTATTAATTTAGGCTCTGTTTCAATTATTTATTTTGTGTGCTCTCTCTATCACTTTATGAAATACAAGGAGCATCTATCCCATTGCTTTCTTCTCTTACCTGTTCAACTGATCATGATTTTACTGAGTCACAGAGCTGTATGTGATAGGGAAAGCTGAACAATGGTGTCGCTGCCAAGGCAGTTGCAGAGGTAAAAACTAGTGCCAATGTCATTTTTTGGCCCCGACACCGATACCCGATACCTGGCTGTGCAGCAGTATCGGCCGATACTGATATCATAACAATACCATCTGTTTGAAATTGATGTGTGTGTGTATATATGAAGAACTGCATACTACTTGGATGTAAAATAATTGTCATCATGGCTTTGTCAAGCTGCTGCCTACCTTTGTGAAGCAGGAAAAAGACTTAAACAAAGTGAATCCAGTTAAGTTTTTACCTGGAATGGGTGACAATAGTTGAATAAACTTCTGGCTCTCAAAATGGTGCCCTTTTTGTTGGTACTCACCGATACCAATACCACCATTTTAGTGCAGTATCAGGGCCCCGTCCGATACCAGTATCGG